>NW_020954610.1:13319432-13452592 GCF_900497805.2 Vombatus ursinus | reverse complement strand
TCTCTGCTTAGCTGCTGCCACCATCTGCTGCTGCTTCTCTGCTTAGCTGCTTCTGCCATCTGCTTCTGCTTCTCTGCTTAGTCCATCTTCTGCCGCTTCTCTGCCTAGCTGCTGCCACCATCTGCTGCTGCTTCTGTGCTTAGCTGCTTCTGCCATCTGCTGCTGCTTCTCTGCTTAGTCCATCTGCTGCTGCTTCTCTGCTTAGCTGCTTTCTGCCATCTTCTGCCGCTTCTCTGCCTAGCTGCTGCCATCATCTGCTGCTGCTTCTCTGCTTAGCTGCTTCTGCCATCAGCTTCTGCTTCTGCTTCTGCTTCTCTGCTTAGTTGCTGCCACCATCTGCTGCTGCTTCTCTGCTTAGCTGCTTTTGCCATCTGCTGCTGCCTCTCTGCTTAGCTTCTGCTGCCATCTGCTGTTGCTTCTCTGCTTAGCTGCTGCCATCATCTGCTGCTGCTTCACTGCTTAGCTTCTGCCATCATCTGCTGCTGCTGCTTCTCTGCTTACCTGCTGCCGCCTTCTACTATTGCTTTTCTGCTTAGCTGCTATCACCATCTGCTGGTGTTTCTCTGCTTAGCTGCCACTATCATCTGCTATTACTTCTTCATTAAACTACTATTGCCATCCCCTTTTGTATCTCCACTAAGATGTTGCTGCCATCTTCTGGAGCTATCATCTGCTGCTGTTTCTCTCCCTAGTTGCTGCTGCCATCTATTATTGCTTCTCTGCTTAGCTGCTGCCACCATCTTCTGCTGCTTGTCTGCCAAACTGCTACTGCCATCTTCTTAAGCTATCAACTCCTTCTACTTAGCTGCTGCCGCCATCTGTTGCTTATTCTCTGCCAAAGTGCTATAGCCATGTGCTGTAGTATCAACCACTGCTGCTCCTCTACTAAGGGGCTACTGCCGTCTCCTGGAGCTGTTACCTACTCCGCCAAGCTGCTCTTGTCACCTGCTGAAGCTGTCATCCACTGCTGCTACTCTCCTAAGCTGTCATCTGCTAGAGCCGTCATCTGCAGCTGCTACTCTACTGACTTGCTGCTATCATTTTCTATCCGCCTCTGTGGCTTTTTCTTTCCTTGGAAAGAGTATTAACAACTTTTTGTGAAACTGCTCCAGGCCAACATGCCTGGGAGCTAATCAACACATTTTTATAACTTTTAATAGTCACCGCATACCACATTTGGCTAATACTCAGACAGCTGTCAATACCTTGTCCTTCTTAATTTTTTCCCTCTCCACCCAAACCCGCCCCAAGGAAAGGCCTTCAGCCCTCACTATTAAGTTAGATAATCTTAACTGAATTCTTTTTACCTCCCATCATTCCTCTGACATTGAGCAGCTGGCCCATTCAGATTATCCACACTGGAGGGATTGAGGTGAAACTGGAAACTTTTGTTTTCTGTTCCTTCCAGTACAACAAGTGTCACTGACTCCTTACACTTAGCGTGCTCTACCCAACTTTCTTTCGCTTCCCACATCTTTCTCTTCCTCTTTCTCTGAGTCACTTGTGCTTCTTTTTCAGCTCAAGGTCCCCTGTTCTTCTTTCTCCTCCTTTAATTCATGTACTCAAGTCCCCTTCTTTCTTCTTCAGTAGTCTTTCCCCTCCTTTAGCGTAAATACCTTATTTAAAAACAGTATCAGCCTGCTTCTCTCTTTATTCTCAACTTTTCTCTCATTCTCTCTCAAAATCTCTCATTCCAGCATCTTCCCCTAGTCTACATCACATCTCACCCAATATATGCTCCCAAAAACTCTGAAAAATACTATCCAGTTACCGAGGCATCTACAATTTCTCAAGAATCCTCAAGGATACCACATAGCCACTGCCTTTGTCACTACCGCCTCCTTTTCCCCCCTCTCACCACTACAATGTGGAAACCACTTCTTTCTTGTAGTTCTTATTTCCCTAGAAACCCCTACAACCACTGTGTGTGTGTGTGTGTGTGTGTGTGTGTGTGTGAACACATGTTCTCTAAGTCTTTTCTCTCTGAGGGGTTGCCTTGAAACTACTCAGATTCCTTCAGGATAAATTCTGTGCATGCTTGCTACATTTACTTTAATTTTTCATGTCTCTTCTCTAAATTTTGGCTAATCAACAGTCACTTCTTCTGTAATTTTGCCTGTTGCTAGGAAGACTATCTGCCATTCCTTTACAACAGGATGCTTGAATGACTGTTTAAGGAATACAACATGTGACTTTAATGGTAAGAGCTTTGTACCAGCTACTTCAGGAAATCAGAGACCTTTTTCTGGAGTCAGAGAGGTGCTCACAATTATTGAGGTTGGTGGAAGTCTGACCTCCCATTCAGTGGTACGTTACTCTGCACGGACATTGACAAAGCCAGGAGTAGATTAGTTATGAGAACCTAATAAGGTAGTGTAAGCAAAGCACTTTGCAAACTGTAAAGCATTATATAAATGTTAGTTATTATTATTTCAATGGATCTGTGATGTCATGGATGGGGGTACTTCTTCTGACACTGAGGATCACAACTTATTCCTACCCTCTCGTGTATCTTTTGTCCACATCTTTCCATTCATCCTCCACAGGCTGAAACAGAGAAAGGAAACATAAAATTCACAATGATTATTCTTTAATAGTGGTTTATTTTTATAAAAGTACTTTCCTCACAACATCTCTGTGAAGGACATAGTTGATGTCCCATCATCCTTGTTTAACAAATGAAGACAATGAAACTCAGAGAGGTTAAGTTATTTCCCTGTTGTCACACACCTAGTAAGTGGAAGAGCTAGGACTCACTGTTCTTTCCACGACATACAGTGTCTAGCCGCAGAGAAAAATGTAATTATTTTAACAGGAAAAGAATGAGCATTGAGTTATTCAAAGCCCTGCTGTAAAAGAGAAGAGATTAGGATGATTGTTCATCTCTGCTGCATCCTTCCTCTATACTCATCTCCCCCCTCAAAATGTCTCATGGTCATCTCTTCAATATCTTGGTCTTGATAGAAATGGACTTAGCAAAAACTGTTAGAGTATTCAAATAGCTGCTTAATGAGAAGAATTGCAAGAGTGAATTTTATTTGAGCAAATTATCTAAGTTACAAATGTTACAGTCCCATTCTGGGTACAAGTAATTTTATGCTTTTGAATTTGAATGGAATCTCACTTGATTTACTGGAGATTTTGTTCTACACAAAACCTTTGAATTATAGGAACCCAGAATCTTGACATTGACTAGTAACATAATCCTTGGGATCTACAGTCCTAGATGCCATGACTAAACAGATCACTAGCTTGACCCTATTAATTACCCTACTCTATAATTCCTTCTAATTCTTAGCCCTTAGCACCATAGTAAATTTTAGCCAGGTATACCCCAACTAAAATTTCTAATACCTTTTCCAGGGTAATGAGACCATTATTTTGTAAATTGCAGAATGTGATTGAGATGTGAATTATTATTGTTGTAGGAAAACACAATTTTAGGGTAGACAACATTACAGGAGGAAACTAGTTCCAGAGGGAAAGTGATAGAAACATGTTTCATGATTTTATGGCAGACTTTGAAATTCAAAATTGATCCATATTGAGGTTGGTTCCCATACCCTACCTCTCTAGTAAGTGTTAATAGTTCCTACTGGTAAGGTGCTCCCCTTATTAGTGATACCCAGCAAAATGTCTGGCTGAAGACTATTTCTCCCCTATTCTCACTTCTGTGGAATGGATAGTACTGATAACTACTCAAATACAACTGGCTGGAACACCATATTTCCAGTTTGGTAATCAAAGGATTGCCTAGTGGCCCAGAGATTTGTGACTTTTGCTAATAATACGTATTTTAAGACTTCTAACATTGCAGAAAAAAGAAGCCCATGTGGAATTGGGACCCATACTCTAAACCAGAGGTTCCTAAACTTTTTGTGTTATAAACTCCTTTAGTAGCAGATAAGGCCTTATTGACCCTTTCTCAAAATAATGTTTTTAAACATATGAAATAAAATATCTAGGAATACAAAGGAAATACATTGAAATCATTATCAAACTATTAAAAATAAAAACCATGTTCACGGACCCAATGTTAAGAACCTCTGCCCTAGACTAAAACCCTCATGAGTAATTTCATTATTTCTCAGCTAACAAGTCATTTTGAATAAGGGGTCTTTGGGAAGAAGAGGGGACAGTAAGTCGTCACAGCAAGTGAATGTTAAGTGAAGGTCATCTAGAAAGTAGGCCAGGGAAATGAAAATGAAAAGGTTCCAGCTACTACGGGTCTTAAGAGTCAGTCTCCTATAAAGCATCCTCCTCTTGCTATTGCTGCCACATTCTCCACCATTCTTCTCTCTTTATCTCCCCCATTCACTCTCTTTGGCTCTCTGGATTATCACTGCAGCTGAAAAACTCAGCCTTCCACTTCTAATCTCATAGTACTTTTGTCTTTTCCTAAACTGGAGAAAACTACAATTCCCAGCATATTTAGCAACTTAACCCCTCTGCCAAGACAGTCAGTTCAGACCTTGACTGAATGATTCAGACTAATTTGCTTGAGTCCAGCATTTGGGCTTTATCCCAATTCTAACTTGTAGACAATTAGGCAATGTTTCTTTATTTTCTTTAGTGGGTAAATCTTAATATACATTTCTAGGGAAATGGTCCTTGCCTTTAATAAAATAAGAGAATAATTTGTTCAAATGATGTCTGAATAGCTACAAAGTATAGATTTATTTGTAAATAAATACGGAGTCTGAGAACGGAGAGTATGCTACAATAAATGGGAACCTGCCTTCAGCTGTTTGAATTCCTGTTCTACCTAGGTGTAAAAGGCAATGCCCCCATTCTTGGCCAGGGCATGAGAGCTAAGGGGCTCTTTCAGCCTGAGGACAGTAATCATCATTTTCATCAACCAACATTTATCAAATAACTTCTCTGTGTAGGGTGCTAGGCTAGGGGCTAGAGAGTGACTAAGCCCTTCTAGATGAGAAGCTCCCTTACTTGAAGAACCTGCCTCTAAAGAACAGAGGACTACAAAGTGAGGTAGTGGAATGACAGCTGTCCTTGGAGCCAGGAGATCTGGGGTCATGTCCTAGTTCCAACAGTCACTAATAGTGTGACCATGGGCAAATCCCTCAACCTCCTTGGGCTTCAGTCTCCTCATCTGCAAAATGGGGATGATAATACGTCTTCTACCTACCTCACAGGGTTGTTGTGGGGGAAGTGCTTGGGGGAAATGTTTAAAGCTCTTACAGAAATGTGAGTTATTAGCATTAAGAGGCAGCATAGTGCAATGTAAGGAGCATTGGATTTGAAGTTCAAAGCCCTGAGTTCTGCTCTGCTGTCTTTCCTCTGCCATTTATGATCTGGTTGGCTTTGGACAAGAAGCTTAGCCTCTCTAGACCTCAGTGCCCTCATCTGTAAAATGAAGGCGTGGACTAGAGATGATCACTAAGGACCCTCCCAGCTGCAGATCTAGGAATATATCATAAACTTCTTGGTGAGGGCTATTCACATTCATAGACGCCATAAATTCGTAGACCCCATACCACTGTCCTGGCTCTAAATGGAAAGAATCAGTGTAAAATCTTGGAAAGAACTCCAGACATTGGTTACAATTCTCCCTCTGCTCCTTACTATCTATGTGATGCTCAGCAGGTCATTTAACTTCTGTGAGCCTCAGTTTCCTCATCTGTCAGTTGGGAATAAAAATACTTTACCTACCTCACAGGGTTGTTGTGAGGGAAGCGCTTTGTAAACTGTGAAGCTGTAGAAACATAAGCCATTGTTATTATGAACTATTTCTATTATATTAGTTTTATTATTCTATCACCTACAGTATTGTAAGAACTTTACTGTTTTATCTTTATCATTTTTATTATGCTTTTAGTAAATCTAGACTACTTTTAGGATTCTTTTTATTATGCCAAACTGGTTTCAGTATTTTAAGACTGCTTTTAGTGTTTTAAATCTTGCCATTTTGCTCTTAACACTTTTAAGATTGCCTTCTTGTGTCTTAGTTTTACTGTCCTGAAGACTATTGTCCGTAAGACTTACGGTCTTAGTTTTACTGTCCTAAAATTGCAATTTGTATCTTAAAGATTTCCTACAGCGAGTGACTTTGGGTTGTTTTAGGCTGTTGTTTTCATTATTAGATTGCTTTTGCTTTTAGTCTAGACTTTAATCTGCGACTTAGACCTTGAAGTTCTTGTGTTGTTTTCCCTATCAGGCTGCTTTGAGTCATCTGCTAAGATATCATCCTCTCATTCCATCTTATTGACTTCAGTGTTTTCAAATAAAGAATCATTTCTCAAAACTTACGTATGGATTTTTTTTGTTAATTTATCCTACTTTTAAATATCAGTAATAGGCCAGGAAGAAAAAGGCATCAGAAGCCCAAGGCTGTGGGAGGGAGAGGCGTGAAAATTCTGTTCAAGTCTATATGGAAATGATAATGGCATAGCTTGGGGGTGGGGAGGATGATAATTATAGCTTGTATTTATACAGTGTTTTAAGTTTACAGGGCCCTTTACAACTCTCAGAAATATTTGGGGGTGCCAAAAAAGTAGGAAGGGGGCTAGTGTAGTAGATTTGATAGGGTAAGTTATTATTATTTGAATGAAGAGTGATTCATTAGAGAGAGTGTGTTACCAAAACAGAGAGAGAAAATAAAGTAGTGAGATCAAGTGAGTCCAAGAAAGAAGCAGGAGAGGCCTGGCAATGGCATCCTGGGTTGGGTCTCTTCCCCTGCCCAGTGATTTTGATGTGTGGGGTGTTATTGGTGTTTGGTATCACTCTGTGGTATGCTTCATGTAGCTGCCAAACCCCTCCACGCAGTGTTTATCTATACAGGGAATACATTTAAATTAAAGCTGAAATATCATATCCACTCTAGTACAGTTTATCTGAATTCCATCAGCAGAGCTTGCTGCAAGTTCTCATTGATGGAGAAGGACATCTCCACATTGACAGGGTCACTGGGTATCTAACAGTAAGAAGATAATTGATCTATCAAACCAGGCATTTTCCTCTGACCCCAAACAACCCAAAGACAAACACTTCCTTCTGCTCTATTGACTCCTTACAATGCATACATCAACAACTATTATTTCACCTGTGCTGAACACCAGTAAAGAATATAACTCCTCTTAGTAAGATGATTTAGTAGAAGGTCTTTAGGAATTACTGTGGTATATTTTTTGTTGCAAGAAAGAACTAGAAACAAAGTACATGCCCCCTGGTGAATGGCTAAACAAATTATGACAGATGAATATAACAGGCTATTACTGTGCAGTAAGAAATTAAAACTATGATAAATACAGAGAAGGATAGGAAGATTTATATGAACTGATGCAAAGTGAAAAGACCAGTACCAAGAAAATAATATATACAATGATAAAAACCACAATAACATCAATACAATTTAAATTGAATGCTATGAAACTATAATGCCCATGAGTGGTCCAAAAGAGAAGATATAAAAAGACACTTTCCCTCATGTCCTATCCCCACCCCATTTCTTTGGAGAGGTGTGCACTATGGGATTGTAACACTGTATATGTCAGACTTTTTTCCAAATATTGGTTAATTTTGCTGAACTTTTTTCTCTCTTTTTTAAAAATTCCTTGTCATAAGGTGTGCTTCTCTGGGTGGGTCAGAGGAGATGGATGCATTGGGAGGTGTGTAAAAACAAAAGATACCAATAAAAAATTATTCTTAGAAAAAATTGCTAGCTGGGCATGATGGTACATGCTCTAATGTCTAATATTGGTGAGGTTGAGGCTGGTGGAGCACTTGAGCTTAGTGGCTCTGAACTGCAGCAGAGCTAATACCAACTAGGTGTCTCCACCAAGTCTATCACTAGGATGGATTGTGAGGTGGGGAAATGACCACCAAGTTGTTTAAGGAGAGTGAGCTAAACTAAGTTGAAAGCAGAGGAGGTCAAAGCTTCAACATATGGAGCAGTATAGGGATGGGACCCATGAGTGGTCATTGTACTTCTAGCCTGGGCAAGATAAGGGGACTGAATCTCAAAAAAAGGAAATACTTTGGCCAAAAGATTAATCACCAATAAATCACCAATCTAGTGATAAACCTCTAAGAACTTAGCTAGGCTAAGCCTCAAATTATTGACATGGAGTCCATCACCAAGCCATACTTGAAAGGACCTTCCAGTGCTTATACTCCATTAGTATAGCATTCAAAAACTCAAGGTCATTTCCATACCATGATGGAGCATCAGAGTGGGACTTTAATGGAACATCCATTTCTTAAAAGAAAATAATTTACTTTACCACCATCAAATAGATTTCACTATTGGAAAATAAAGGAATTTAATTCTTAGGAAACAAAGGTTGGAAATCCTATGATTTGGCCTGTCTTTGCCTGGGATATGGTTAGTATTTTTTTCAATCACTTGGATAAAAACGTATATCATTTTTCAGATCTGCAGATGACACAATGCTAAGAGATAACAAATGCATCCTGAATCAGGATCTAAAAAAATTTCCTAAGACAGGAATGGTATACTAAAACTAATAAGATGTGAAATTTTGGAAGAATAAATGATAAGTTTTGTACTTGGGATAATATAAATTTAATAACACAAATACACATGGGAAAAATAAAGGAGTTCTAGAGTTCATTCCTGAATCTTTTCCTCTTAAAGTTCTTCCACTTTCTAGGTCTAATGAAAATTTGGCTTTCTCTTGAAAACTCCATGTCGCTTACTACCAAAGGTGAGCTGGTAAATGTTCAATGACCAACTCTCTGAAAAAAAATGTACATATAATGCACTTTTAAGTTTAATCTGCATTATTACCATTTTCTCAAGTCTATACAATTAATAAAACCACAAACCAAGCCCTGCTTTGTAATGTCTGTTGATTTTCAAGGTGTAAATGTTCAATTTAACAATGAGCTCTTGAAATCTTGTAAGAGCTGGCTCCAACACACCACTGCTGAGTTATCACCCTCTCTAGTGCCTGCTACTCCTTTTCTAACATCTGTTGATTCACAGGACCAGAAAGAAGACTTTGTATAACTCTTTTCCCGCACTGCTACTTACAGACTTGTGCTGTGTAGACTCTATGACTCAGTAATCTCACTCACTTCTTTTGTAGTTCATATTATCCAATTATATTGTTAATGTTGGGCAATGAAAAGACTACTGGTTTTGGATTCAGAGCATAGGGAGTCAAGTTGCAGCTCTGCTATGTACTTACTACCTTTGCAATGTTGTACTTACTACTTCTCCCTTTCCAGGCCATAGTTTCCTCAGCTATAAACTGAGTGAAGTTGGATTAGATAATCTCTAGGGTCTCTCCCAGCTCTAAATCCTCTGACCAAATGACCCTGCCACAATCCTTGTCATACCACCTACCAGGACATTTGCCTACCTTCTTCAATGACTTCATTATTAGTTTTACAATCTTTCTCTCCAATTCAACCCCTGCTATTGTCCTTGGTGGCTTCAATATACACACATAATCTTTTCCAATAATTTCCTCACCATTATACCTACATTCCAGCCATCATCCTCATCTTCCTCCCTTCACAACTTTAGACTGTTCCTCCATACCCCTAGGGTCTGATGAGTGAGATCTTGCCCTATCTTGCTTGGAATCAGGTCTCCAGATCATTTCTGTCCCATCTTCACACTATATTGCTGTGCATTCTGCTCCTTTCCTTTTTAATTCCCCTTTATGTGTGGTGGTCTTCCCCCATTAGAATGTTTGCTCTTAGTGCATGGAAACTGCCTTAATTGCTTGTATTTGCATACCTAGCGCTTAGTACCATTGTTGGTCCATAGTTAGTACTTAATAAATGCTCTATATCCTTCTATCTATACATCTATCTTTCTGTATGTCTTCTAGTACCCTACCAGTTTGTCTTCAACTGTTGTAACCTCCATTTCCATTCTATATCAGCCATCACATGGGTATCTGCTATCACACAAAACTGGGCCTCTTTCAGATCTCAAACTGTGAAATTCCCTTCACTAATCAAAATTTCCAGTCCTCCTTTATTTCCTCCCTTATGCTACAGTCAGCCATTTCAACAGTGCACTCTTCTTTACCCTTAGATCTGTAGTTCTTCTGTCCTTACTCTGTTCTTGCCCTGAAAATGCCAAACCCTGGGTCCTTCTGACCATTCAGCTGGCTTCTATTCCTGCGGTATGAAACTATGTTGACTGGATCAATGATATTCATGCTTTCTAAGTCAAAATGGCCCTTACTAAAGTGGACCTCAGTACTGTCTGGCAAGTCTTCTCTTCACCTCTCATTGGCTCCTTCTCACATTCTCCACAGCAGCAATTCTAACCTCTTTTCTTCATATCCCCAAATCTACCCTCAATATAAGATTTCACCTTCTACTTCACAGGAAAGATTAAGGTCATCCTGCAGGATTTCTTTCATCTCAAAACTTCTTTATGTCTTCAAATCCTCCACCCTATCCCCTTCATTATTAGAGGATGAGATGGTTCTTTTCTTTGCAAGGGCTAAGTGATTTATTTGTACCCTTGGTACAATTCCCTCCTTTTTCTTCTATGACTTGCTTCAATAATCATATTCTCTCTCTCTCTTTCACATACATACACACACACACACACACACACACACACACACACACAGATCCTTCCTTCCCGTCAAGTGGCAAACATGTTCAGGCTTCCCTACCTTTTAAAGATCCTTGCCTATTTGGAACTATGCCCAAAGGGCTATAAAACTGTGTATACCCTTTGACCGAGCAATACCAGTACTAGGTCTGTATCCCAAAGAAATCTGGTGGGAGGGAAGGAAAAGAACATATATGTGCAAAAATATTTATAGGAGCTCTTTTTGTGGTCGCAAAGAATTAGAAGTTGAGGGGATGCCCATCAATCAGGCAATGACTGAAACAAGTTGTGGTTTATGATTGTGATAGAATACGATTGTGCTATTAGAAATGATGAGCAGGATGCTTCCAGAAAAAAAAACTGGAAAGACTTACATGAACTGATGAAAAGTGAAATGAGCAGAACCAGGAGAACACTGTACACAGTAACAGCAATATTGTACAATGATCAACTGTGAATGATTTAACTATTCTGGTCATGACAATGATTCAAGTAATTCCAATGGACCTATGATGAAAAATGCTATCCACCTTCAGAGAAAGAACTGATGGAGTCTGAATGCAGATCAAAGCATACTTTTTTTTCTTTATTTTTCTTGGATTTTTTTGTCTGTATTTTCTTTTGCAACATAACTTTTAAGGAAATATGTTTTGCATGACTACACATGTATAATCTTTATCAAATTCTTGCCTTCTCAATGAGGGGGTAGGGGAGGGAGGAAGAAAACTTGGAACTCAATATTTAAAAAAAGAATGTTAAAGTTGTTTTTATGTATTATTGGAAAAAAATTAAAATATTTAGAGTATAACGATCCTTGCCTTAATTCTGTTACCCACCCCTAGCTATTGTCCTACTTTTTTCTGTAGTTCTATATTAAGCTTTTTCCTATTTTGCTCCTTTGATCTTCTTGGACTCACTAAGACTTCCCTCCCTTTTGATGACACAGCTTGCTTGGCTATCTCTTCCAGCACTTGGTTGCACTTTCACTCATTCTTTGCCCTTTCCCCCACCCACTAGCCATGGTAAAGTAAATGGAATATTCCCTGCTCTCCTGCTACAACCCTTCCTCCTTTGAGGTTAATTCAATCCATATCAATTATCCGATCAAGATTCTAGAGACTGTTATCTACTGACCTCCAGAACCCCTCCTTCCTTCCTCAGTGAGTTCAGTGATTTGCTTTCTCTCTTCCCCAATTCCTGCCCCCATACTAGGGAACTTCAACATATATAATTATATATTGATGATCCCTCAAACATTCTAGTTTCTTGGTTCCTCAACTTACTCCCTTCCCATGACCTACTCCTCCAATCAAACTCAGCTTCACACAAAGATGGATATTCTCTTGACCTTGCCATACCCAAAGTGTTATACTTCTATGTTCTTGAACACTAAAAAAATTCCTCTATATGATCATAATCTGCTGATATTCTACCTCCCTCTGTCTTTTAACTCCTAACCCTGTTCTTTATCCTCACTATGACCTCCAATCTCTCCATGTCTCAATTTTTTCTCAGGCCTCCAACTCTTGCTCTATGTGTCTCTTGACTTCTTGGTGAACCAGTTCAACTCTATACTGTCCTCTTTTCTCAAGCCTTTTGCCCCCTTATTATTCTCATGATTTTGCCCTGTAAATCCTAGGTCTTGGATTACTCCCACCATCCACTTCCTTGCTTCTACTCACGACCTACTGAATAATGCTGGAAAAAATCACAAAATCATGCTGACTGGGTCCACTGTAAATTTATGTTACATAATTCCAACTGGTTTCTCACTGAGGCCAGGTAATGATTTTATATCTTCCTAATTAATTCATGATCCCATTCACCAGAATGCCTTTTCTGAACTTTTCCATCCCTCCTCAAAACTCACATGTCTTCTCCTGCCCCCATGCTTTTAGCTAAGAGCCTTGCCTTATATTCCACTGAAAAATGGAGGCCATTCACCAAAAAACTCCCTCATATCCCCTCTTCCTCCCCATCTCACATTACTCAGATTCTTTTATCACTATCTATTTCTTCACCCCAGTCTCACAAGAAGATGAAGCCCTTCTCCTTGCCAACATAAATCCTTCTACTCGCACAAATTATCCCTTTGCACACAATCTTCTCTAACAGATTGCTCTATCCATCATTCTCACTCTCACTAACCTTTAATTTCACCTTCTTCACTGGTCACTTCCTTACTACCTACAAATATGCTCATCTTCCCCTTTCTCAAAAATCCATACTTGATCCATCAATTTCCACTAGCTATTTCTTTCATCCCTTTCATGGCTAAACTCCTTGACAAGGCTGTTAACAATCAGAGCCTTCATTTCCTTTCTTCTCACTCTTTTCAACTGTCTGTAATCTGGCTTCCAACCTCATCATTCAGCTAAAACAAATTTCTCTCTAAAGTTATCACTGATTTCTTAATTGCTGAATCTAATAGTCTTCTTCAACCCTAATTTTCTTGACACCTCTGCAGCCTTTGACACTCTTGATTGCCCTCTTCTAGTTACTCTTCTTTCTAGGTTCTCCACCTCCTACTTGTCTGACTGCTCCTTCTCAAACCTCCTTTTCTAGATCTTCATCCAAGTTATGCCTGATAACAGTTAGTATCACCCAGACCTCTTTCCTTGTCCTTCTTCTCTTCTCCTACACTATTTCATTTGGTGACCTCATCAGCTCCCATGGATTCAACTATGATTTTTATGTAGATGATTCCCAGATCTATTTATCCAGCCCTAATCACTCTACTGACTTCCAGTCTCACATTTTCAACTACCTATTAAACATCTCAAACTATATGTCCCACAGATATCTTAAACTAGATACATCCAAAACTAAACTCATTATCTTTCCCCAAAAATCTTCCTCTCTTCCTAACTTCTCTCTTACTGTTGAGGGTACCACAAGTCTCCCATTCACTCAGGTTCACAACCGAGATGTTATCCTCTTCTCTTCACTCTCAACTCCCCCCCCCCATATCCAATCTGTTGCCAAGCCCTATCAAGCCTGCCTTCATAACATTTATTGTATATACCCTGATTTCTCTTCTGACCACCTTGGTCCAGGCCCTCACTGCCTCAGGCCTGCATTATTTCACAGCCTTCTGTTTGATCTTCTTGTCTCAAGTTTCTGCCCACCCCGTCCATCCTCCACTTAATTATCAGGGAAGGCTGACCTTCCTAAAGTACAGGTCTGACCATATCACCCCTCTATTCAATAAATTCCAGTGGCTTCCTATTACCTCCAGGCTCAAACATAAAATCCTTTGGTCTTTTTACACCTACTCCTTTCCACCAACTCTGTGATGCACTGACACAGGCCTCATAGATGTTCCTGACACAAGACATTCCACCTCCAACTCTATGCACTTTCACTGGCTGTCCCCCAAACCTGGAGTTCTTTTCCTCCTCATCTCCAACTCCTGGTTTCCTTGATTTCCTTCTGGTTCCAGCTAAAATCCCACCTCCTACAAGAAGTCTTTCTCAATATCCCTTAATACTAGTACCTTTCCCCACCTGATTATCCCCAATTTATCCTGTATATATCTTGGACATAGTGGTTTGCATGTTATCTCTCCCATTAGACTTCAAGTTCCTTGAAGCACTTAGTTCCTGAGTACTTAGCACAGAGCCTGACATATAATTGGTATTTAATAAATGTTTGCTGACTTAGCTCCTCTCCTATATCTCCCAAGGTAGTCCATTCTAATTTTCTTAATCCTCATTCTCCATGATTTTTCTTCAATCTCTGATATTGCTGACCATACCTTCATTCTTTTTTTTAAATTTTTAAATTTTCTAATTAATTTATTTTTAGTTTTCAACATTCACTTTCACAAATTTTGAGTTCCAAATTTCCTCCCCATTTCATCCCTCCCTCTACGCCAAAATGGCATGTATTCTGTATACCCCTTCCCATAATCTGCCCTCCCTTCTATCTCTCCCCCCCTTCTCTTATCTCCTTCCCCTTCAATTTTCCTGTAGGGCAGTATAGATTTCTATGCCCCATTTCCTGTATCTTATTTCCCAGTTGCATGTGGAAACAATTTTTTTAACTTCTCTTTTTAAAACTTTGGGTTCCAAATTTTCCCCCTTCCTCCCTCCTTACCCACCCTCATTGAAAGGCAAGGAACTTGATACAGGTTATAGATGTGTAGTCATGCAAAACACCTCCATAGTAGTCATGTTGTGAAAAACTAAGTATAATTCCCTTAATCCTATCCTGCCCTGTGAGGGACTGTCTGATGTTGGCTACTGCCAAGTAAGGGTTGTGGCAAGATGGGGAAGGAACAAGATATTAGGAAGTAACCAGAGCTCACGCTCCCCAGGCAGGGGCTGTGCTAGGCAGAGTTGTGGTGAACTGGGATGGGAACTGGATACAGAGAAGTAACCGGAGCTCACGCTCCTGAGGCAGTGGGCAGTGCTATGTGGAGCTGTGATAAGCTGGGGAAGGAACAGAATACAAGGAAATAGCCGGAGCATGTGCTCCTGAGGCAGGGGGCTGTGCCACGTGGGAGTGGGACGGCAGAAAACGAGTTCCTTTGTCTATCCCCCTCCCTAGGTACAACGCTAACCCCAGATGCCTCCTTCCTGTGTCCTTCCTGACTTCCTGGGTCACGTACTTTCCCTTTGTGCGCTAAACTCAGACATCCCCTTCCGGGTATCTGATCCTACAATCAATGACTAGTAGGCGGGCTGAGGAGGAGGGGCTAAGTAGGTACTTAAGGAACGGTAGTGGTCGGAGCTCACTCTCTCTTTGCTCCTGCTCTCTTGCTCTGGCCTTCCTGCTTGGCCTTGCTGTAATGGCCTCTGAATAAAGCTCGGGTGTTGGCACCTCCTGGTCGGCTCGTCTCTGTGTGTTTATCTGGGTAGGCTCCGAAGACTGGTAAATATGACTCTGGCAGCCTGCTCCTTATAGGAGGAGAGTGCACGGTGCAGCCGGCACAAGTGGCACCCAACATGGGGCTTGAACCCACAACCCTGAGATTGAGAGTCTTATGCTCTACCGACTGAGCTAGCCGGGCTTTTAGTAGGATTCAGGCTTTGGGGAAACAAAGGCCCTCCATGACAAAGATTAAAAAAGGTCCTGATAAACCCTTCCTGGATTTCATGGTCCGCCTACAGGCGGCTGTTTCGAGAGGACTATCAGAAGTGCTGAAAACAAAAGAGACTAAATTGTGCTATCTATGCAGCAAAGCCGGTCATTTCAAGGCACAATGCCGCCAGAAACCTGGTGGAGCCTGCCCCGAGGTAATTTGTTACAATTGTAACAAATCTGGCCATTATGCTAAGGAATGCCGCAAGAAACTAGGGAAATGGGGCAAGGGGCCCCTCGAGGGCCCCTCAACAAGCTTACCAGATGGAAGCTCCACCCCCTCAGAATGCGCCCTCGGGGCTGCATCAGGAATATCTCCGACTTCTACCCAGTGGTTTGGACTTCCCCTTTACAGCAAAGGAAATTTCCAAATCGACCCCGGTGGTTGCTGGTTTGAGATACAATTTATGGGGAAGGGATATTTTGAAGGCTTGTGGGGCATCTGTTTATATACCACCCCTGCAGGATTTTTAATTGGGGCCGTTGGGCAACAAGAGAAATTTTCTTGTATCAGACCCACTCCTCTAACATGGAGATCTAATAACCCAGTCTGGGTACCCCAATGGCCCCTCCCTGCAGAGAAAGCCCAGGCTTTACATGATATAGTGCAGCACCAGTTACAGGTGGGGCACATTGAGCCCACGTCCAGCCCCTGGAACAGCCCAGTGTTTGTAATAAAAAAGAAATCAGGGAAATTTCGAATGTTAATAGATCTCAGGGCGGTTAACACCACCCTAGAGCCCATGGGAACCCTACAGCCTGGCCTCCCCTCCCCTAATTTAGTGCCTTCTGGATGGCCTGTGACAGTCATAGACATCCAAGATTGTTTTTTCTCTATCCCATTATCCCCAGAGGATAGAAAGAGATTTGCCTTTACCATACCCACTACTAATAATGCAGGACCAGATTTAAGATATCAGTGGAAGGTCCTGCCCCAAGGAATGTGCTGCAGTCCCACCTTATGTCAGGCTTATGTGGGGAGAGTGCTGGACCCTATCAGGGACAAATGGCCTAAAGCCACAATACTTCATTATATGGACGATATTTTATTAGCCACTAGCACTAATGAGAAACTAGCAAGATTGGTAAAAGAAACCGTCTCTGCTCTTGCTCATTATGGTTTGGTGGTGGCCCCTGACAAAGTCCAACAAAATTACCCACTCACATACCTTGGCCTTCGTATGGAGGCTGTTTCTATTATCAATCAAATTCCTGAACTAGGGCTTGATAAGATAACCACCTTGAATCACTTCCAAAAGTTAGTGGGACAGATCCAATGGCTCAGGGCCCGCACACCCATTCCTCCTGCTGTAATGCAGCCTTTATATGATATATTAAAAGGAAATTCAGATTTGAACTCCCCTCAGGCATGGACTCCTGCTGCTAAGGCAGCAGTGTCCCAAATATTCTCACTTGCTGCCCAGGCCCAGACCGCCAGATGGGACCCCAAAGGTAGAATAGAGGTCTCCTTGGTCAATCAACAGAGCCCTTTTTGTGTTATACACCAAGGTCCCAAATTGTTAGAATTTGTATATGCAAAGAAGACTCACAAGGTGCTGCCAAATTATTATGAGATGTTAGGGGAACTAGCCTTAGCTGCAGTACAAAGGGCTGTCCACTTGTCTGGGCAGCGACCTTTACTTTACTCGATTTTTGAACCTGGACACCAAGAAACCATTATGCAAATCTATTGGTCTTGGGCATGTTGTTCCCAAAGGGCCGAGGTGAGTCCTCATTCCTCCTGCCTGCTCCTCCCTATGCTAGAGCAAATAACCTTAGTACCCCCCCCAATGAAAGGTTATGGGAGAACCTGTTCAAGGCCCAAATGTTTTCACTGATGCTACAAAAAACCGAAAGACCTCTATTTATCATGAGGCCTCTAAGGAAATAACAGTATTAGAAACCCCCTATGACTCTACCCAGAAAAATGAGCTCTTTGCCATCCTCCATGCTTGCTCCATGTTTATTCTCATCAGTCCACCTCAGGAGGCATTTTTGAGGGCAATGATGTAGCAGATCGTGCTTTACAGTGCTCCCTACTGCCAGTCCTCACCCCTCCTGAACAAGCCCATGATTTTTACACCTACCAGCGAGCTCCCTGAGACCCCTGTATGGTTTAACTCGTGAACCGGCTAGACAAATTGTGAGGCGATGTGTGCGCTGTGTTCCTTTTCTCCCCCCTCCACCCAGAAAGGGGATTAACCCACGAGGTCTTTTTCCCAATGACTTGTGGCAAATGGATGTTACTCACCTTGGCCGTGTCACTATCCATGTCTGCACTGATATTTTTTCCAAAATTATGATGGTCACTGTATCCAGTAAGGAGAACACCCCATCAGTTATTAAGCATCTGTACCATTGCTTCGCCTCTGTGGGGATCCCTCACGTCATTAAAACTGACAACGGGCCTGCCTATTTATCTACACAAATGACTGCCTTCTTTACATCCTTTGGCATTAAGCATGTTACAGGGATCCCCTATAACCCCACAGGTCAGGCTATTGTTGAGCGAGCCCATCATACCTTGAAAGCTACCCTCAGTAAACAAAAAGGGGGAGTAGGAGGTCAGGGCTCAGGGCGGTGGCCTACCCAAGCAGACGTGGATAAAGCTTTATATACATACAATTTTCTCTGTCTAGATAGAGACACGGGCCTATCCCCTAGCATGCTACAGCTAATAACACCACCCACTTGTAATTCATCTGGCCCCTTAAAAACAGCACTACATGCACCATCCCTTAACCAGAAAGTCCTCTGGAAGGACGATGAGGGAAACTGGCAAGGCCCATCTGTAGTGTTGTGGAGTGGGCCGGGGTATTTATGTCTTACAGATCCTGATGGCCAGAGCCGCTGGGTACCAGAAAGAAGAACAAAATGAGTTGAAGAAGCCCCGGGAGAGACAACAAGGATGGGAGAAGAAACACAGTCAACAGAAAATTCAGAGAGAGCAGAAAGAAAAGACAGTTAGGATGACCAAACTGAGTAAACTGTTTTCACTTTTTGCGCGATCAGGACTTTGCCACAGGTTGCGTCAGCTCCAGTGCCCTGGGACACAAGAGAGAATGGCTGGGGGCACTTGGCGTTGGCAGCATCCATCTTCGAGGAGTTCCAGATACAGGACTTATATAGTGGACAGCAATTGCTTGCCTCAAAAATAGAGGAACTGGCCAATAAATTCTCCCAAGCCCTCCAAGTGCAGGCTGATATTGATCAGCAGCTGGAGGAGCAGATTCAAAAAATAGCATTGGCTACCCAGGACATTGGGAATGAACTTATGTGGCTGGAATTGAGACAGCAGTTGCCATGCGATGGCTGATATTGATCCATTTGTGTAACACCCTTAAACCATAACGCCACTTGCGACGCCCTTTCACAAAGCATAAATGACACTCTCCCTTTCTTTTCTATTTGGTGTAATGATACCCGTGCCCTTTCCCAGATCCAGGCTACAAATCTTTCCTCTGTACTCCAGGCTTTATGGGTGTTAATTACACTGGCGCGGAACATATCTGACACTTGGCACCAGCACGAGACTGATGATATTGTTCATCACCTTAGCGATTGGATTAAGCATACCTCCTTCCCCATCCCCTCCCTTGTAACCCATTGGGCATTTATAGCTCTTTTTGCATTTATACATTTATTGTTACTACCCACTATATTAGGAGGTTTCCTTAGGATTCTTAGAGGTTCTATAGAGGCACTCAGAACCAAAGGCCTAGTATTGAGACCCTGTCTCCGCCCCCTCAATTAAACAAAAAGGGGGAATTGTGAGGGACTGTCTGATGTTGACTACTGCCAAGTAAGGGTTGTGGCAAGATGGGGAAGGAACAAGATATTAGGAAGTAACCGGAGCTCACGCTCCCCAGGCAGGGACTGTGCTAGGCAGAGTTGTGGTGAACTGGGATGGGAACTGGATACAGAGAAGTAACCGGAGCTCACGCTCCTGAGGCAGTGGGCAGTGCTATGTGGAGCTGTGATAAGCTGGGGAAGGAACAGAATACAAGGAAATAGCCGGAGCATGTGCTCCTGAGGCAGGGGGCTGTGCCACGTGGGAGTGGGATGGCAGAAAACGAGTTCCTTTGTCTATCCCCCTCCCTAGGTACAACGCTAACCCCAGATGCCTCCTTCCTGTGTCCTTCCTGACTTCCTGGGTCACGTACTTTCCCTTTGTGCACTAAACTCAGACATCCCCTTCCGGGTATCTGATCCTACAATCAATGACTAGTAGGCGGGCTGAGGAGGAGGGGCTAAGTAGGTACTTAAGGAACGGTAGTGGTCGGAGCTCACTCTCTCTTTGCTCCTGCTCTCTTGCTCTGGCCTTCCTGCTTGGCTTTGCTGTGATGGCCTCTGAATAAAGCTTGGGTGTTGGCACCTCCTGGTCGGCTCATCTCTGTGTGTTTATCCGGGTAGGCTCCAAAGACTGGTAAGTATGACTCTGGCAGCCTGCTCCTTATAGGAGGAGAGTGCACGGCGCGGCCGGCACACTGCCCCCCATTTATTCTATTCTGAATTTTGACACTGTCCCTCCTTAGAAGTGTTTGCTTCTGATTACCCCCTCCCCAAACCTGCCCTCCCCTCTATCATCCTCCTGCTGTCTTGTCCCCTACCCCCCTATTTTTCTGTAGGGTAAGATAGATTTCCATACCCAATTGGGTGTGTATGTTATCTTTCCCCAAAAATCTTCCTCTCTTCCTAACTTCTCTCTTACTGTTGAGGGTACCACAAGTCTCCCATTCACTCAGGTTCACAACCTAGATGTTATCCTCTTCTCCTCACTCTCAACTCCCCCCCACCATATCCAATCTGTTGCCAAGCCCTATCAAGCCTGCCTTCATAACATTTATTGTATATACCCTATGAGAATAAGATTCATTCATTCCCTCTCAACTTCCCCCATATCCCCTCCACTGTAAAAGCCTTTTCTTGTCTGTTTTATGTGAGATAATTTACCCCCTTCTACCTCTCCCTTTCTCCTTCTCCCAGTATAATCCTCTCTAACCCCTTACTTTTATTCTCCCGATGTCACCCCTTCATCTTCAACTTATTCTGTGCCCTCTACCTATCCATCTATCTATCTATCTATCTGTCTATCTATCTATCTATATCTATACACATACACACTACTCCAATACTGACAAAGGACTCATGGGTTACAGATATCATCTTTCCATGCAGAATGGAAACAGTTCAACCTTAATAAGTCTCTAGTGATTTCTCTTTCCTGTTTACCTCTTCATGTTTCACTTGAGTCTTGTATCTGAAAGTCAAATTTTCTATTCAGCTCTGGTCTTTTCATCAAGAATACTTGAAAGTCCTCTATTTCATTGAATGTCCATTTTTTCTCCTGAAGGATTATACTCAGTTTTGCTGGGTAGGTGATTCTTGGTTGTAATCCTATCTCCTTTGCCCTCTGGACTATTATATTCCAAGCCCTCCAGTCCCTTAATTTAGAAACTGCTAAATCTTGTGTTACCCTGATTGTGTTTCCACAATACTCGAATTGTTTCTTTCTGGCTGCTTGCAATATTTTCTCCTTGACCTGAGAACTCTGGAATTTGGCTATACTATTCCTAGGAGTTTTACTTTGGGGATCTCTTTCAGGAGGTGATCGGTGGATTCTTTCCATTTCTATTTTGCCCTCTGGTTCTAAAAATCAGGGCAGTTTTCTTTGATAATTTCTTGGAAGATGATGTCTAGGCTCTTTTTTTGATCATGGCTTTCAGATAGTCCAATAATTTTTAAATTCTCTCTCCTGGATCTATTTTCCAGGTCTGTGGTTTTTCCAGTGAGATATTTCACATTGTTTTCTATTTTTTCATTCTTTTGAATTTGTTTTACATTGTGTTGATTTCTCATAAAGTCACTAGCTTCCAATTGTTCCATTCCAATTTTTAAGGAAGTATTTTCCATAGTAAGCTTCTGGACTTCCTTTTCCATTTGGCCAGTTCTGCTTTCTAAGGCATTCTTCTCCTCACTGGTTTTTTGGACTTCTTTTGCTATTTGGGTTAGGCTATTTTTTAAGGTGTTATTTTTTTCAGTATTTTTTTGGGTCTCCTTTAGCAAGCTGTTGACTTGTTTATCATGATTTTCTTGCATCACTCTCATTTCCCTCCCCAGTTTTTCCTCTACTTCTCTTGCTTGCTTCTCAAAATCCTTTTTGAGCTCTTCCCTGGCCTGGGACCAATTCATATTTTTCTTGGAGGCTTTGGATGTAGAAGCTTTGACTTTGTTGTCTTCTTGTGGTTATATGTTTTGATCTTCTTTGTCATCAAAGTAAGATTCTATGGTCTGAGTCTTTTTGCACTGCTTGCTAATGATCCCAGCCAATTACTTGAGTTATGAACTCTTTGTTAAGGTAGGAGTCTGCTTCCAGTGTGGAGAATGTACTGTCCCAAGTTTCAGGGGTTGTGTGCAGCTGTTTTCAGAGATATTTCTAGACACCTGTAAATTTTCTGTTCTTCCAAGGTAGTACAATCAAGGGCAAGGTGTTTACTCCTTTCCTGGACTGTGCTCTGGTCTATGAGTGACCACAAGCACTCTTTTCTGTCTCGGAACTGTGAGAAGGATTTCCTCTCCACAGCCACTACAAGCTCCACCATGCCAGCACTCCTCCTTGCCCCAGAACCACCACCCAGAACTGTGACCCAGATCCAAGTATGGGCAAAGCAAGAGAATCCTGCACCAGCAAAGAGATCCCTGCAATCTCCCTCTGATCAGCCACTTGATTCCTTCTCAGCCTGTGGGCCAGAAGCTCCAGAAGCAGCCACCACCCAGGGGCCATGCTTAGGGAAGGGGGTTGCGACCAAGCTTCTCTCTCACCACCGCAGACACAGACTTTTTCTACTGACCTTCTAAGTTGTCTTTGGAGTTCATGGGTTGAGAAGTCTGGAAACTGCCACAGCTGCCTGTGATTCAGTCCTCTGAGGCCTATTCCAGGTTCACTGCGGCCTGTTTTGCCTGTGTGCCTGCACTGAACTGCATTCTTCTCCCAGCCTGGAGTAATATACCTTTCTGATCAACCATCCAAGCTGTCTTGGGCTGGAAATTTATTTCACTCTGTCTTTTTGTGGGTTCTGTTGCTTTAGAATTTGTTTAGAGCCATTTTTATAGGTATTTGGAGGGGTTTGGGAGAGAGCTCAAGCAAGTCACTGCTTTTACTCTGACATCTTGGCTCTGCTCTCATACCTTCATTCTTAAAAGTCTGTCCTACCTCAGCCTAAATATTCCTACTGCACAATACTAATCACATCACTCTTCTGTTCAAAGTACTAAAGGCTTCCTCATTTCCTACTCAGTAGTGTCAAAATTTTCACCTGGTTTTCAAAGTCTATCATAATCTGGTTCTAACTACTCCCTAAGCCTTGTCTTACAGCATTCCTTATGTTCTAGACAAACTAATTGCCTACATATGTTCTAAGCTTTCTTGCTTTTGCTTGTGTAATTCACTACAACTGGAATAATCCTCCCCCTCCCCTGCCCCATCTGTTGGAATTCTACCAATCCAAGTCAAATGCCTCTTCCTCCATGAAGCCTTCCCTGACCCACCTCCCCCAGAAATGAGCTTTCCTTCTTTGGCCCTTGACTGCCATATAGTCTCTACCTCTTCCAAGCCTATATCAAGTTGCATTCTGTATTATGGTTAATTTGTGTCTGTGGGACTTGGCCACCCTACCTCAGCACTATTTAATCGAAGACTTTAAAGTAAGATTTAATAAAAACATAAACACATTGCTAGAAAAATACAGAGTAAAATAAGCATATTTACAGGAATTATGCCCAGAAGTGAAAAAATGAGATCAGCTGCTTATGAAAACAACATCATTTGGCTTCTAATAGTTTAATCAACAATGCACTGCTCTAATGATCAGAGATACAGTTTCTTTCACACAAAAATTCAATACAACGTGGTACTAATTAAATAATCCCAGAACATGTTTCATTCCTGGAATAGCTGCACCTAGCTTTAAAAACTAAAGCAACACCAATAGCCTTCAAAAGGAGGCATTATTACCATCTAACACCATTCCATGATTCTAAATGACTACTAGGTGATTTAGAAACTGCTTAAAAAACAGAACAGCCAGTAGATGCTATTACAATCATGCTTTTTCTCCTGTAAGTATAGTACTTTATTCAGCTAATTTACCACAGCCCCAAACCAATCTTCTGAGACACTGAGATAACATCAAAAGGCAAACAGATTGTTTTGATCTCTGACATTTTATTAATGCATGCTGAAAGGCAATTTGAGACCTAACCCCTCTTCCACATGACAGCCCTTCAGCTTTTTACAAACCTCAGTTGTGTTCGCTCTAATTCTTTTCTTCAGGCTTCTTCCTCAGGAATAAGGAGAGGCAATGTGTTTCAACGGAGCGCGCCCTGAATTGGGAGCCAGAGGATCTGAGTGCTATTTGCTAACTGTGTGACCTTGGGTGATACTTCATCTCTGTAGTCCTCATCGGTAAAATGAAGAGGAGATGAATGAGATGGCCTCTAATGTAACCCCCAGTCCCAGATCTATGACCCCACACCTTTTCTCTGAGATTACTTCCCATTTACACTATATGCATCTTGTACATACTTAGTTGCTTGTATGTTGTCTTCTCCCATTAGAAGAATTGCCTGAGGAGAGGAACTGTCTTATTTTTCTATTTGTATCCCCAGCCCTTAGCATAGTGCTTTTTTTTTGCCTCATAGCAAGTGCTGGATAAACATTTCATTCATTCATTCATTCATTCATTCATTCATTTTTAAGATGCAGGAGAAGAAAACCAAGAGGAGAAACTGTGGCAGGTGAAACATGAAATGACTGAGGAAACAAAGATTTGATCTTCCAACCATATTAATTTATTAAGCAACGCATGTCAATTGCCTAAAAACATCAGGACCAAGCCCTTTCCTCAGCTTAGGGCTAGACCCCAAATACCAGGAGAGACAAATTTTTATACATTAAAAACAATTAATCAAACAAGACCAATTAATTAAAAGGAAATAATATAATGTTAGGTGATCTGATTTCAAATTGGATGAAATATTAGGGACTTTCCAAGTTGGGAGGGGGAGAGCAAACAGGTATCATTCTCTGAATTTGGAAAATGGGGTGTCCCACTCCCCCCAAGTGTCTGTGAACAATCAAAGGAACATGGAAACAATAACTGATTGATCAGTATGGTGTCAGTTTTCAGTTAAGACACATGAGTTTCTTGAGATGTACAACTGTGAGAAAACTCCTAGCATCAATCTTTGGATCTGACTGAGTTTCTGGTTAATATAACTTAGGTCCTTAGTTAAGGGTCTCTAAACAGCAGGTACAGGTGGTCCACCTTCCCAGCAACACAGGGCTAGATTCAAACAATGCAACAAGGCCTTCCCACAATGGAACAAAGTCTTCCCACAAGACAGAAGTTGAACTAGACCCATAATTGAATAGAAAGCAACTGAGCTAGCTCCAGAACTGAGTCCCAAGATGGAGTCAGTGTAGTTCACTCAATTCCCACAATTAACCACTTGCTGTCCTACTCCCCTCAATCCCTCAGAATTCAGAACCCAAACTATCACCCCACCGGAAACATGAGCTCCTTCTTAAGCAAGACTTCTCAAGTTTTTTCTGTCTTGATCCTTTTGGCAGTCTGGTGGAGGCTATGGACCCCTTCTCAGAATAAAGTTTTTAAATGCATAAAATAAAATACATAGGATTAAAAAGGAAACCTATTGAAATAGGTATCAAAATATTTTTTTAAAAAGAAGTTCACAGACCTCAGATTAAGAACCCCTAACCTGGAAAGACTTATATGAACTGATACAAAGTGAAGTGAGCAGAACCAGAACATTGTACACAGCAACAGCAATATTTTATGATGATTAACTGTGAGTGACTTAGCTATTCTCAGCAATGTAATGATCCAAGACAATCCCAAAGGACTAATGATGAAGCATACTACCTGCCTACAGAGAAAGAACTGATATTGTCTGAATACAAACATGCTATTTTTCACTTTCTTTCATCCTTTTTTTTATTCGAGTCCTCATGTACAAAAATGACTAATATGGAAATGTTTTACATGATTGCACATGTATAACCTATATCTGATTGCTTACCATTTCAGGGAAGGTTTCAGGGTAAGGAGGAGAAAGAGAAAGGGAGAGGAGAGGATCTGGAACTCAAAGTTTTAAAATTGTTTGAACATGTAATTGACGGAAAAGATAAGATATTACATATTATAGAAAGAGACCCATGACAAATTTAAAAGCCTAAATCCTTGAGGAAATGAAAACATACAGCCTTAAAGTGTATCCTTAAAGTCTAGAGTTGGAAGAGATTTTAAAGATCATCTAATCTGATCATCACATTTTATAAATGAGAAAACTGAGTTTCAGAGAAGTTATCACTATAACCTTGGACACTATAAACTTAACCCACGATCGCCTAAATAGTAAATGTCTGAGCAGGATTCCTGAGACTAAGTCCACTATTTAGCCATGATGCCACACTACTTCTTTCTTACTATGTTGTAATCTCCATAATTGCAAGCACAATGTCTTACCTAAACTCTGTGCCTCCTTCACTAGGCTCTAAAATGTTTTTTTTTAAATTTAATTGACATAAACTCCTGATTTGGGCATTCCTACTCCCCAGTCTGGCTACAATTTATCTTTCCGGACTGAGCTCATCCTCTCTACTCCATGCAGAGTTGTTCCCTATTCCAATCATTCTAACTTAGGGACTCCATTTCCCATTCTTGCCCTGACCTCTCCCATCTCCACATCTTGCTCTCACTGCCTCCCTTACCCAGAAGAAACCTCCCTATTGAAGTCTATACCAGGGGTGGGGAACCTGTGGCCTCGAGGCCACATGTGGTCCTCTAGGTCCTCAAGTGCAGCCCCTTTGACGGAATCCAAATTTCACAGAACAAATCTTTTTATTAAGAGATTATTATTATTATTACAGTGTAATAGAATGAATACAGCAACTAGAGTCAGAGGAAGTGGGTTGGAATCCCAGCTGTGAGTTACTTCCTCTCTGTTGACCACAATTTGTTCATCTGCACAATCAGCAGCTTAGACTAGGCGATCATTAATATTCTTTCCAGCTTTAAAGCCACTGTTCTTAGTTCTTTTTCTTGCTTTATGGCCCAGTTTAGAAGCTATCTCAATAAAACTTTCCAGAAGCTATTTTCTTCATGAAACTATTCCTGTTTCTTCCTCTTTCCCAAATAAAAGTAATATATTCTTCCTTAAATTTTCCATAGCACTTTGCCTGGACTTCTATTTTCCTTTTTCTATTTTTTTAAAATTAAATTTTATTTTTATTTTCTATTTCACATTCTTTCCCTCCCACTATGCCTACCCAATTGAAGAAAGCAAGAAAAATGAAGCCCATTATAAACATGTACAGTTAAGCAAAAAAATTCTTGTGTGCACATTTTTTCAACCTTCTTAGATGGCAAACTTCTTGATAGTAAATGCTGTCATATCTATCTTGTATATTTAACATCCACAATGGTTCCTTGCACATAGGAAGTACTTAACGAATGTTTGTTGAAATTAAATGAATGCTCTCTTCTTTCTCACTTCTCTGAATCTGTGTCACTGGGAAGGCTCTCATATTTCCCCTATCTCCCTGTTCTCCATTAACGTCCTACTCCAATGTCTCATAGTGGTAGGGAGGTGACATTGGGTTCTCAAAAACCGTGTTAGGCACATATGGGCTTTGGCAAGTTCTACCAAGCAAGAAAGGTTTTTAGTACAAGTAGAGTGAAAGACTGCCTCTCACTGGTTTGAGAGCCAGCCTAGCTAAGTTTAGAGCTCAGGAGGGCAGCAGGTAATTAATACCTTGGCCACAGCAGCTCTCCAGATCACTTACTTAGTCGTGGAGATGTTTAGATTTGTGTTGGTGAAGGGGATGTCTGATCTTTCAGAATACTTTTAGAGACCTTTAGAGCAACTTTATAGAAATTCTCTCCAAACTTTTTTTGATCATGCACTTCTATCACTATTTTTTTTTTCTCAATGGGCATGCTGGGAGGGGAGGTAATTTTCACAATGGCACCTACATTGTCACGGCTGTGGGTGTCTGAATTGTGTTAGGGTTAGAAATATGCCAATTGACCAATCATTGGCACAGAAAAAATAAAGTTGGGAGCTTCCTCCGAGGTTAGGCTGTAAATAGTGAAGAATAAGTATGTGGGGACTAATTTTGAGTTGAGTGAACAGAATCAGGAAACCAGTTTATACAATCACAACAGACAAACAGGATAGCTTTTAAAAAAATTGTTTAATTGTGTGTGTGTGTGTGTGTGTGTGATACATGATTCACACTTCCAAGTAGAGGGAAGGGGAAGGGAACGAGCATTTATTAAGTACCTACTATGTGCCAGGCACTGTGCCAAGTGGCTTACTTAAATATCATTTCATTTGTTCAATCTTCTTTTTCTATTCTACTGTGTGTGTGTGTGTATAGAAATACCCCTTTTATTTGCTATTTAATTTTAATTAAATTTGATTAATTTTAATTTTTTTAAGTTGGTGTGGTTGTGTTGGAGACAAACCTCATGATTGGCTCTCATAGAGTAGTCTTTGATTCATCTTCCCACACTGATTGATCACGTGAGTCATGAAGACATTGATGAGGCAAATAGGTGGTACAACAGGTAGAGGACTGGACCTGGAGTCTGTAAGAACTGAATTCAAATCAGATAATTACTAGCTGTGTGGCCCTGGGCATATCATTTGAGTTCTGTCTGCCTCTATTTTCTCAGCTGTCAAATGGGAATAATAATAGTGTCCATCTCTCAGGGTTGCTGGGAAGATAAAATGAGATAATATTTGTAAAGCACTTTGAAAACCATAAAGTGCTATATAAATGGTGGCTATGATGATGACAATGTCATTCCACAGATGCCCAGGATGCTGCACCCATCTACCTGCAGTCCACTGTATTAAGAGTACTGATAAAATATTTCTTTTTATTCCAAGGATAAAAAATAGTTGCTCTGCTTTGCTTGTAGCATGGTTGGAAATTAGTTGGTATGGATCTTCTACAAGTCTCTAATCCATCTGGACAAGAAAAAAACTTCATACTCTAGACACTGATTATGTCGGGCAATTCAGGGTGACAAAAATCCTACTCCAGTACTTTACTGTGAATGTGCAGGCGATCCTGGGTTCTCATGCCAATGAAGCACAAGTTTTGAATGGCCCCACAAAACCCGATAAAGCTACAAATGTGGTAATAGCTATGGCTCATTAAATATGGGGTGGCTCACTGTCAACAAGATGGCCATTAGGAAGGTTTATTTGGCCAAGGTGATCCATGAACAAATAGCACTTAATTCAAATTGGAAAACAATGTATGAAGTGCCTGGCCCAAAACATCTGCATTATATCATTAGATACAGATTCTGATTAGATCAATGCTGAGATTCAAACCCTTGGTCTTGAGTCCAAGGCCAGAACTTTTTCCACTATACCAAACTGCCTCTGATTTTCTTCCCTCCCCCCCAAGTTTCCTAGTAGTTTAAATTAAAGTTCAAGAGGACAAAAATAAAATTATCCTAATTTTCAACAACAATTCAACTTGAGTTTGGAAGACCTGAATTCAAATCCCAACTCAGACATTTACTAGCTGTATGACCCTGAGCAAGCCACTTAACATTATCTCAGCCTCAGTTTCTTTATCTGTAAAATGGGAAATAGGGTAGTTGTAAGGATCAAATGAGCCAGCCTACACACAGAGCTTTGAAAACCTAAAAGTGCTATATCATCGCTACCATTTGTTAAGTACGAAGGCATTCTGACCCTCAAGGAGTTTACATTTTATTGGGAGTAAAAATAGCATGTGAACTAGTCAACATGCACAGCCAGGCACTGTGCTATGCACACACAGGTAGGTACACAGAGAGGTGGATGTAAAATATACACAAGTAACTGCTAAGTAGTTTTGGGAAGGTAGGGAGGGTACTAACAACTGGGGAGAATCAGAACAGGCATTTGATCTGAGCCTTGAAGAGAGCTTTTCTACTGATATACTTGGAACCTTCCAAGATTCTACTCAGAGAATGAGTTTCCTCCCACTTAACTCTTCCTAGACTTCTATTTCCTTTACAACATTCCCTTTACAACATTGTATGCCTGCTTCCTCCTCCTTTAGGCACAATTAGTGGAACAAACAGTCCTAGAGAGGCCCTAAACAGCTTCATTTTCCCCTCAAAAATCTTGTCATGATTATATGCAAAAAAAATTGCAAACACAGCAGTCCTTTCCTGGATCCCCATCCCACTACAAAGGCTGTTTGAATAATATGTATATTTATGAAAAGAGAAAGTAAAGAAACCAATTGACAGGGCAGTCTGCTGTTGCTTTGAGTAAAGATTTACTATGGGACCTCTGGTGTTGGAATGTGTAAAAACAAGTAGGACTAGGAATGAGGCAGTTAGCTGCCCTGCCAGATGTTTACTTTTGGTCTTCTCATAGGAAGCTTTACCAGAGTAGACCCTGAAGTGAGAGAAGTGAGGCTCAGTCTAAGAGACCTATTATTTTATTTCATACCTAAACATGGCAGTCAGGAATTTGGGGTTCACGGTTGCTGTTGGTTTTGCTTTAGAATCAAAAGCTGGTGAGTTCCAGAGCTGGAACCTTCTAAGTCCTGTTTTCCAAACCTCTTATTTCATAAATGAGGGCAATGAAGTCCAGAAGGTGAACCAACTAGTCGAAGGTCACAAAAGTTTGTTAAGTGGCTTAGCCAAGCCTCCGACTCCCACACCGGTGCTTTCTGAAGTCTTTGCTTACAAACCCTCAATTTTAATTTTTGCCTTTGTTTAAGGATTCGTAATTTAAATTTTTGTTACTTTTTAACTGTTGCCTAATCAGTTATTCTCGACCTATTCGACTGTTCATTTTAGAAAATGGGTGAAAGGTCATTTACTCGGGATTAACACACAGCCCGTATTTTCATCGCGACCCCAGGGTAGACCAGCAGACTAGATCTTCCACAATGTTTGCAAGGCAGCTGCCCTGGGTAAATAGCTGACAGCAGGCAGGATGGTAAGGAGCCCCAGGGCACAAGATACAAGGTGCCTTTAGGGAGGTGTAGTTTCATTCCGGCCCACTCAAGAATCCCAGCGCCCGGAGAACTACAAGTCCCATGAACCCCCGCGCCCTCCGTGGTCCGGCCAATACCGTTTCCTGCACCCCCTCATAGCTCCCCCGCCGGCGAGCGAGGCGGCGCCACCATGGCTGACAGCCTGGGCGCTGTGGGAAGAGCGACCTCGGGCTCTTCCAGTCCTGCCCGGCTGTCGCCGCGGGGAGAGGACAGCGAGGCGGGGGCGGCCGTAGCTCCGGCTCCCGGAGGTGCGGGCCGAGGGGCAGTGGCCCGGGATCCGCCGCCGCTACCGTTGCCGCTGCGGGAAGGTCCAACGAGGGCGCCCGCGCCCCCGCCTGGGGAGGCGGGGGGCGGGGTCCCCCCGGTCGGGCTGGCGCTGCGTTTCGACAAGCCCATCAAGCAGGCCTTCTACAACACGGGCGCCGTGCTGTTCGTGTGCCTGTGCTGCGGCGCCGCCGTGCTCGTGTACTTCATCCTCGAGGCTTTCCTGCGACCGCTGCTGTGGGCCGTGCTGTGCGGCACTTTCCTGCATCCCTTCAAGAGCTCTCTGACGCGCCTGGGCCGCCGCTGGCTGCGCCGCCTGCACCGCGCGCACACACCCATCGTGCTGGCCGCCCTGCTGCTGCCGCTCTGCTTCGCCAACTACGGCGTGGAGGCGCTGGGCGAGCAGGTGCTGCGGCGCCGCCGCCTGCTGCTGCTGCTGGGCGCGGGCGCGCCCCTGCTCTACGCCCTCTACCACCTGGGCAGCTACCTGGGCGTGCAGGTGCTGCTGGCCTACGCCTGCGCCCTCATCCGCCAGGGGCTGGACTACTTCAACACGCTGTGGGTGAGTGCGCCGGGCGCCCGCCGAGGCACGTCGAGGCACGCCCCGTCCCCTCCCCGATCTACAGGGTTCTTAAACCTTTTGGACCTCTTTGGCAGTCCCTCCTCAAAAAACATGCTTCAGATTCCAAAGGAAGACCAATTTATAATAATAGCTAGATAATACTCAAAGGTTTGCAAAGCACTTTTACTTGTGTGAGCTCATTTGATCATCACGACAACGCTGCGTGGTTATTATCCTATTATCCTGTAAAATTATCCTATTATCCCCATTTTGCAGATGAGGAAACTGAGGCCGACAGCGTCTGAATTGCTAGTGTCTGATATTGGATTAGAACTCACATCTTTAGACTGCCTCTTATGAAGGCCTATTCCGCTTTTGGACAGTTCTAATTCCTAGGAAAGTTTTTGTTTTTTTTCTCATCGGACTTTGAAGCTGAAATTACATCTTTTGAACTCCCACCTGTTGCTCATTTCTCATTGCTCCTGCTTCTGTCACGGGGCGGGGCGCCGCTAAAACAACCTAATCCCTCCTTCGTGTGACAATCCTTAAGATATTTGAAGACAGCTATCTGAACAATTGCTGTCCAACTTACCCCATCTCATATTTGTGAAATTTTTGTTTTGTTTTGTTTTTATTCTTTTCTTGGCAAGAATTTAAATTAATCTCTATTGAATTTCATCTGTTAGGTTCGACCCAATACTGTAGCCCTGGAGTGGGGAACCTGCAGCCATGAGGCCAGATGTGGCCCTCTAGGTTCTCAAGTGTGTCCCTTTGACCAAATCCAAACTTCACAGAACAAATCCCCTTAATAAAAGGATTTCTTCTGTAAAACTTGTATTCAGTCAAAAGGTTGTACCCAAGAACCTAAGGCCACATGTGGCCTCAAAGCCGCAGCTGCGTAGCCTGTCAAGATCCTTTTGGATCCTGACTCTGTCATCCATTGGGTTTTCTATTCTCCTCAGCTTTTAGCATGGGTAAATTTGATGACCATACCATCTGAGCCTTTATCTGAATCATTGATAAAAATATATAATAACAGTTAAACCATCTATGTGACTTTAGATAGGCTACTGAACCTCCTTGAGCCTCAGTTTTCTCATCTGTAAAATAAGGGGTTGGAATTGGTGGCTTCTGAGGACCTTTCCAGCACTCGGTCAATGATCTTCTCCGATGGTGATCTCAGATCTTGACATGTGAGGATGAGGGGGAGGGGTGAATCTAGTTATCTTGGTCCAAGTTTTCCTCTTCACACTTGTGTGTGTTAATGTTAATAATTGTACTTATTTTTCTTCCCCCTAATTATAGAATTTCATTGAGTGTTATTACAGACATTTAGGGGATACAGAGGCAAAACTTAACAGCCTCCTCTTGCATGGAGTTTCCATTCTATTGGGAAAGGGGGGTTGTTGAGGAGGGCAAAGAGAAAGAAAAACATAAAAGTAACTAGGAAGTATATACAGAATACAGTAATTTCCTCTGGGGATATTGGAACATTCTGGTATAGGAGGTGGTACCTGAGCTATGCATTTGAGGGAAGCCAGGAATTCCAAGAGGTGGAAGTGGGGATGAAGTTGGGAGAGGGACTTAAGCATTAACATCATTTTAAAATTACTGTTGAATTATTGCTGGTTGTTAAATGTGTGATATAGGAGGCTTTCACTCGGCTGTCTGACAAAATTCTAAGTACATTAATCTTGCCTAAATCTCCTTGGAATTTTTAAAATTACATATTTCATAGGTCAGTTAGACTTAGAATGAAATTTATGAATTGAGAATATTCATTAAATAAACTAGTAATACTTAAGAGTTTGGGCAGCTAGGTGGTGCAGTGGATAGAGCACAGGGCCTGAAGTCAGAAAGATCTGACTGGCCTCAGATACTTAGTAGCTGTGTGAACCTAGGCAACTCACCTTTGTTTGCCTCCATTTCCTCATATGTAAAATGAGCTGGAGAGGAAAATGGCAAACAATTCCGGTATCTTTGCCAAGAAAATTTCAAATGGGGTCATGAAAGGTTGGTCACAACTGAACAACAACAAAAACAAAAAAACTAAAGAGTTTACATTATTTTTTAAAATTTGCCATAGAGTAACTGGGAAAGAGGTTTCAAAATATATCCACTCTTAACATAATCTGAAAGTCAGTGATTAAAGTTCTTCTGGCAGAGAAATTCTGAAATAAATCGTCAATACAGAAAACCCTTGATAAACCAGATTTTTTTTGCCTTTTCCCTACTTCTAGGAAACAGAGGCTAATGATGATAGAATATATGTGTATCAAAGAATCTATTTTTTAACCCCACTAACTTTTAGGAACATCCTAGATTCTTTCCAAATTCCTATACCTTTTCACATATCTAGTACTAAATTATTAAGTAAATTTGTATTTCTAAGGTGTTGATGGGGACCTAAAGTTGGGGGGAAAGCTTAATAAACTTGGACTGTAAGGTTGCTTACTCCCTGTGAAGTGGCCTAGGATACCACCATATAATATCTAATAAAAATTCTCAGCATTTGGAATTAGGAATCAGAGGAAATGGGCAGAAAAATAGTTTCTGTGTCAGACTTATGGTAGTGTGTTTAAGGAAGATAACTATGTACAATTCATTTAGAAGCCCTTCCTCTGGCCTCTGAATGTGGTTTTCAAGTGAATGACACCAAACCTAGAAATAACAGAAAAGATAACACAAATGGCTCTGTTCATTGTAAAAATAAATTTAATAAATGTGTGAATGTTTAATAAAAAATGAGAGCATTCATATGAGTAGTGTCAGACACTTGGTAGAGAAGAATAACTCAAGAATGTCGGGAGAACAAGCCCTTTCCTCCTTGTATATGAACTCTTGAATGTATTCTTGTTAGCAGTAGCATCCCACATATATATCTTGAAATGAGATCAGTTAAACAATCAATGTCAGTATCCCCAAAGGGAGTTAGGTAGAGACCTGGATAGAAGCATTTGTGAGATGTTAGTAGGAAAAACTAGAAATAAGTCAGTATGCAGATTTTCGTTGAAGGTACTCAGTGTCTCAAAAGAACCAGAATTGAGATGCTATTCGTAAGTGGGATGAGAATTAGAAACACTAAGATCAGATAGGTCAACTGCTTTGGATGGCCAGGATAAACTGAGTGAAACTTGGAGGTAGATTGTAAGTAGATACAGTAGAACTAAAGCGAAAGATAGGTAGTTAAATTTTAATCAGGCTTTGAACGCCAGGATTTTTTATCTTTCTTTTGCCCTAATCATATTATTCTGTACCACAGAGTCCTTTTTCATTTAGAATTTTGATAGTCTACCATGGAGATCTGTATAGAAGTTGACTTTTTGCCTAGAACTTTTTGATCACTTAAAGACCTCTTGCTTTAAAAAATAATAATTATTATTTATTTTTTGCATTCTTTTGTTTTTAAATTTTGAGTTTCAAATTCTCTGCCTCCCTCTCATACTCACTGAGAAGACAAGCAATATACTGTCGATTATATATGTGATATCATGTCAAACATATTTCCATATTAGCCGTATTTCCCCCAAAAAGCAAGAAAAATAAAGAAAGTTAAGAAAATTATATTGTTTGCACTCAGAATTCATTAGTTCTTTCTCTGAAGGTCAATAGCATTTTTTCATCATGAATCCTTTGAAATTGTCTTGGATCATTGTATTAATCAGAGCAGCCAAGTCTTTCACAGTTGATCATCGTTACAATATTGCTATTACTGTACACAGTGATCTCCCAGTTCTTCTCACTTTACTTTGTTCATATAGGTGTTCCCATGTTTTTTCTGAAACCACCCCCCTTCTCATTTCTAATAACACAGTAATACTCCATCACAATCACATACCACAACTTGTTCAGCCATCCCCCAATCGATTGACATCCCCTTGATTTCCAATTCTTTGCCACCACAAAAAGAGCTGCCACAAATACTTTTGTACATGGTTTCTCTATTTTACTACTCAACTAGCAGTTCATTAATGTACCTGTTTTTCCCTCATCCCCTTCAGCATTTCTATCATTTCTGATAGTTGTGTTTTAATTTGCCTTTCTCTAAGGAGTAGTGATTTAGAGCATTTTTTCCTATGACTATAGATAGCTATGAGTTCTTCTTCTGAAAACTGTTTGTTCATATCCCTTGACTGTTTATCAATTGTGGAGTGGCTACTATTTTTATAAATTTGACTCAGTCTCCTAAATATTTGAGAAATGAGGCGTTTATCAGAGAAACTTGCTGGAAAATTTTTTGATATTACTTCATTATCTATGGTACCTTTTAGCATCTTATAGTTTCCCTGATTATCTCTACTAATTATGTCTATTTTTGCTTTTTCTTTGTCTGAGGTTATGATTTCTACCCCTGCCTTTTTTACCCAAGCTGAAGCATATTAAATTTTGTTCCAGCCCTTCATTTTAATTCTGTGTGTGTCTTTCTGTTTCAAGTGTGTCTCTTATAAACAACCAATTGTTGGATTCTGATTTCTAATCCATTCTGCTGTCCCTTTCTGTTATATGGGTGAACTCATCCCATCCACATTCACAGTTATGATTACTAACTATATATTTCCCTCCATCCCGTTATCTTCTGTCTCTCTCTCTTTCTTTCTTTCTTTCTCTCTTTCTCTCTCTCATCCATCCTCAAAACTCTGTTTTACTTCTAATCACTGCCTCCCTTAATTTGCCCTCTCTTATCATCCCCTTCTTCCTCTTATCCTCTTCCCCTTCTATTTCCCTGTTGGGTAAGTTACATTTCTATGTGTAAATATAGTCTTTTTTCTTTGAACACATTCCTGTGAGAGTATGATTTGAGCATTGCCTACCTGCTTCCCCCATTTTCTCTTTCTCTGTAAAAGCTCTTCCTTGCACATCTCTTTTAGGTGAGAAAATTTTCCCCACCTCTTCTCCCAGTGCATCCCTCTTTCTTACCCCTTCATTTTTTTTGGAGATCATTCCCACAAAATTGACTCATACCCATGCTTTGTTCTATGTAAACTCCTTTTTAACTGCCGTAATAATGATAAAGTTCTTAGGAATTGTATATATCATCCCCACATATAGGCATATAAAAAAATAACTTTATTGAGTCCCTTATGGTTATTCTTTCACATTTATCATTTTCTGCTTTTCTTGAGTTGTCTGAGTGTCAATTTTTTTATTCAGTGCTGGTCTTTTTTTTTAACTTTTTAAATTAATTTATTTTGATTTATCAATAATCACTTCCATATGCTTTTGAGTTTAAAATTTTTCTCCCCCTTCCTCCCCACCACCCTCCCCAAGATGGCACATAATCTGATATAGGCTATACATTTACATTCATATTAAACATATTTTCACATTAGTGATGTTGTAAGTAGAAATTAAAACCAATAGGAAGAACCATGAGAAAGAGGAAACACAACTCAACAGAAGAGAAAAAAATTAGCAATTCGGCTTCCATAGTTCTTTCTTTAGGTGTGGATAGCATTTTCCATCACAAGGCCTCTGGAGATGTCTTAGATCCTTGTATTGCCAGTAAGGGTTAAGTTTATCAATATTAGTCATCATGCAACGTGGCTGTTATTGTGTACAGCGTTCTCTTGTTTCTGCTCACTTCACTCAGCATCAGACCATACAAGTCTTTCCAGGTTTTTCTGAAGTCAGCCTGTTCGTCATTTCTTATAGCACAATCATATTCCATCACATTCATATACCACAACTTGCTCAGCCATTCCCCAATTGATGGGCATCCTCTCAATTTCCAATTCTTTGCCAAGTGCTGGTCTTTTCATTAGGAGTGTTTGAAAGTCCTCTATTTTACTAAATATATAGTTTTTTCACTTGAAGGATTATACACTTAGTTTTGTTGTGTAGGTGATTCTTGGTTGTAATTGTAGCTCCTTTGCTATATCATATTCCAAACCCTCACCGCCTTTAATGTGAAGCTGCTAAATTTACATTTTTGAACATCTGACAATTTTCAACCAAAAGGATGATTTTTTATTTTTTTTAAAATAAGAGAAGATGTAAGAACTTTCCTAAAACTGCTTTCTTCATCTTAACAACCTAATATGTATAGTAGAGAACTACTACAATAGCGGTTTTAAAATACAAATGCTTGGAAGTTTTGTATAATGAAGGTATGTTTGTGTTTATTTACATATCCATGTTTTTTCAACCTTATATTTTCTGTTCATTTATTCCTAAAGATCTGGACGTTGGTAGTTGGCTATGTGTTGGCTGTTTTATTCAAGTGGAATCCAAGTACTGAACGCTACTTGAGAGCAGTTTCAATTCCTGTCTGGATTATATTACTTTTCCATTTAGGTGGGTCACTTGTTTTTGATACGAAGAGGTGTGCCATGTAAAGTAAAGTAGATATTTCTAGATTTATTTAAAAATTTAGATTTATTAAAAATCCTATTAGATTTTTAGAAACTTTAACTTCTGACTAAATGCTACATGTTCAGTTTTTCATCTTTTCATTTTGTTAGATGTTTGCTTTTAGAATTTTGTTTTTTTGCAATTGAAAAACAAAGTCATATAACCTAAAACAGCACAATATTTAAAATATTTTTTAGAAAAATATATTGCTTTACCAGGTCATTTTTTCTGTTTTTCTGTGAGACACCTTTGGTCAGTGTTTTTTAATAGTGTTCAAGATTACCTTTCCTACTCTCACCCCATAATCTTCAAAGTATGACTTCCGTGTTCTTGCTTATTTCTTGGAGAATTTATTCCAGTAGCCCTTTGGTTTTTTATTTGACCATGTTGAATTTGGGAGATTGAGGAGAAGAAACAGATCTGTACCCTGGCAACCCCTTAGTATCTAAACTTTATACATTAAAGAGAGGAATATTCTAGTTTATTATCTATGCCCTCACCCTTTTCTGGAAATTCAGAATATTGTGAGCTCATCTGAAGTCCTAGGAAATCCAGCCAGGCCCCATCTTTGAAGGGACAAATAGAAGCTTTGACACAGATGGTTAGCATTTTGGCCCTGACATAGAAAGGCTTTTTATCACCGAAGGATTAGAATCCTTTAAAATGTACTAGGGGGTAACCTCTTCTGGGTTTGCTCAGTCAGAGTCTCCTAGAGTCGTGACCAGCAGCTTGGGAAAGCTCTGGCTTGGATCTGCATTTCCAGAGCTGGATGAGAGTATTTCACACAGAAGCACACTGTTTACTTTTTTTCCCTCCAAAACCTAGTCTATAGTGTAGAGTTTTAAATGTTTCAATTATATACACACACAGCACACACACACATATAATAACTGTGCATTCAAGTCGTTACATTGTTTTAGAGGGCTTAGACTTGTTTACCATTTATTTTCAGCATCTCTGGCTGGCTCCTGGAAGATTCCAGTATTCCTTGTCATAGTTTTTCTGATGTCTGTGGGTACTCTTTATGAAAAGCAGAATGAAAAAGTCTCCTCCGGTAAGAACTTTTATTTTATTAATAGTAGTATTCCAAGAAGTATCCTGGAGATTAAATGCCAAACAAATTGTAGTAAAACAAAAAAAACTTGCCCTATTTTCTGTTCAAAAATTATATTTTTAAAAGTTTTATATTGGTAATGATACAAGTTCTTTGAGGAATTAGGTTTAAAGAATTATCTTTCTAAAGCATTCTATCTGTGTTCATAAAAGTTGTGCTTGCTAGGAAGAGCAACCATTTATGAAGGGTCAGAAATACTTTTACTTTGGAGTTCAGACTTACAACAAACCATTTGGAATGCAGCTAACTATGATCTCTGAAACAAGTTTTAATTTAGTTTAATTTTTAAAATTTATTGCCATCTTTGATGTTTATGTCACTTTTATGAGGGAGTATATCCCTTCCCCCCAAGGACAGCAATCCCATGTAACAAATGAAAAAAGGGGAAAAACCATTCATCAAAACCCACCCACTGATCAACTGAGTCTGACAGTATGTGTGCAGTGCTCTACACTGACAGTCTCCCAGTTCAGCAAGGAAGGGAAAGAGAGAGGTCATAGAATCATAGAAGGGACTTCAGAAGCCATCATTTTCTCATTGTTTCTGTGGGACTAACCTTGATCATTAGAATTACACATTATTCAATTTCAAGGGCATTTTTGGTCTTGTCATTGTGTATATTGTTTTCCTGGTTCTCCTTACTTGCTTTGCATCAAGTAATTTAAATCTTTCTCACTTTCTCTGTAGTCTTCATATTCATTATTTTTTATGGAGTAGCCATATTCCATTACATTCATGAACTACAAATTTGTTTAGCCATTCCCCAGTTAACACATATCTGTTTTGTTTCTAATTCCTTAATATTACAAAAAGTACTGCCATAAATATTTTCATATATATGAGACCTTTCTTTAGATCTTGGACCAGAAATAGACTTTTTAGGTACTTAACCAGTGAATAGTTGTCATAAAATCCATACGCTTTATTTACTCTATGTCCTGACCTAAATAATTATACAGAAAAAAATTTATTGGATATAAGATGCAATTCAGAAAAAGGCCTACTGTGACCAAGGGATTGGGCTAGATAGCTAAAATGAAGCAGCAAACTTTTTTTTTTTTTTGCAAATTTATTTATTTTAGACTGAAATACAAAATAAGAAAAGAAAACTATTGCCATATACACAGCAGAACATAAGAGAGAATTCACTATAATACAATAAATTTCCATTTCAAGAAAACCTGTATAACAAATACTGCACATTATTTTCAAAGCTGCCCAGCTTTTCTTTCGTCCTTGTAGATTTTCTTTTGTTCTGTGCTGTATACTTTTTACTTTTTCCCTCCCCTCCCTCTCCTATCCTAAAGAAGACTACAGTTAAGCATGGATATATATACATATACATAGATATCTATAAACATACACATATATATATACATATATACTCATACACATATATAAGACCATACTATGCTTATTTCCACTTGTCATCTGTTTCTCTGAAGGTGGATAGCATCTTCCTTCATCAGTCCAAGTCTTTCCATGTTTTTCTAAATCAACCAGCTAATCATTTCCACGGCAATATTCCAACCCAGTACCATCCTATCTGAGAGATTGTCTGTGGAAGTTTTTTCCTAATTTTCTGCATTCCTGTTATTCTTAGCTACATAGGTTTTATTTATACAAGAAAATTTTAACTTAGAATAATCGAAATTATCCATTTTACACTTCAACAATGCCCTTACCTTCTAATATAGTTTAAGATCTGATACTGCTGAATCTACTTCCTTTACATCTTTTTTCCTTGATTTCTTTGAAGTTCCTAACCTTTTATTCTTCCAAATAAACTTTGTTACTATTTTTTTCTAACTCAGATAATTTTTTAGTAATTTAATTGGGATGACATTGAATAAATAGTTAGGTAAAATTGTTTTTTTTAAAGTTATATTGACTTTACCTACCCATGAACAATAAATGTTACTTCAGTTATTTAGATCTGACTTTATTTATATAAAGTGTTTTGTGTTTATGTTCATATAATTCCTGTGTCTGTTTTGGCAAGTATACGCTCAGGTATTTTATACTGTCTAGTTATTTTAAATGGTGTAAAACAATATTGAGTAATATTGCTGACATATAGTATAGTTTCTCTTTTTTTTTCCTTTGATTAAATCTCTTTTAACTTTAACTTTGTCTGAGAGCGTGATTGCTACTCTTGTTATTTTTACCTAATAAGTTCTACTCTTGTGCTTTATTTTATCTTTGTGTGTTATCTCTCATTTTTATAGTGGTTCCTGAAAGCAATATATTGAATTCAAATTTTTAATCTGCTGTTACCGTTTTATGGGTAAATTCATCCCATTCACATTCTAAGTTACAATTACTTGTGTGTTTTTCTCCTTCCTATTTTTCTTCACTATCCTTCTCACCCTATTTGTCCTATCCCTACTCACTCCTCTGCTTTATTTCTACCCGCTACCTTGCCCTCCTATTTCTTAACCTACCCACCCCTCCAAAAGTTCCTCTCTTATCCTCTCCCCCAACCCTATCCCCTTGCCCTCTTGTTTCTTTCTGAATTTAGAAGACTTTTATACCATTGTGTGTGTGTGTGTCTGTGTGTCTGTGTGTGTGTCTGTGTCTGTCTGTTGTTCCTGCTTTAACCCATTCCAGATGAGAGTAAGGTTCCAGCACTACCCATCCTCCCCTCTTCTGGCTTCTTCTGTGTGAAGTTTTCCTTTTACGCCTCATTTGTATGAGATATATACTCCTTTTTATCTTTCCCTACAATTTTCTTTTTTTAGAACATCCTGTCAGCTCATCCCAAACTTTTCTTTCTAACTACCCAAATAATAATGAGTCATAAGAATACTGCTAATATTTTCACATTCAAGAAGTAAACAATTTGACAGTATTTTATAATTGGTTTTTGATGTTTACCTTGTATTTCTCCTGGATGTTATATGTCAGTTTTCCCTTAAGTCCTGAGGTTTTTGTCATGAAAACCTGAAAGTCTCAGTTCGTTAAATGTCCTTTTTTTTTTTTCTTTCCCCATTTTTCCTTCTGGGATCTCTTTCAGGTGGAGACTGGTGGATTTTTTTTTCTATTTCTTCTTTGAATTCTTGTTCAAGAACTTCAGGGCAGTTTTCCTTGATAATTTCTTGTAATATTATACCAAGATTCTTTTTTTTAATCATAATTTTCAGGTAGTCCAACTATTCTTACATTATTTCCCCTTAATGTGTTCTCCAGATCAGTTGTTTTTCTGATGAGATGTTTTACTTTCTCTTCTATTTTTTCATTCTTTTGATTTTGTTTTGTTTTTTTCTTGGTGTTTTAGAATGTCATTAACTTCCTCTTGCCCAAGGAATTATTTTCTCCTTAAGTTTTTGATTCTCTCTTTCAAGTTGGTTGACTTTCTTTTCATGATTTGCTTGGATTGCTATTATTTTTTTCCTAATTTTTCCTCAATCTCTCTTATTTGATTTTTAAAGTCCTTTTTAAGTTCTTCCAAGAACTCTTTTTGTGCTTGGGACCATTTGATGTATCTCATTGAAAAAGGAGTGGCTTTTTTTAGCTCTGTTATCTTCCTCCGAATATGAACCCAGATCTTCTCTATCCCCATAGTATCCCCAGCTATCTATGGTTGGTTTCTTTCTCCTCTGTTTACTTATTTTTATTTATTTATTTTTTGTTTTATTTTGTTCTTAGCAGCTGTAGGTATAATCAAGTTCCAGTCCTGAGGTATGGGGAATGATGCCCCAAGCCTCGGATTCTTCTTACTGTTATTTTCTGAAGTCTGTCCTGGGGCCCAACCTTGGGCACCTGTCTCTACTCCTAAGCCATAGCTAGGACCTTCAACCACATTGCCTAGCAAATGATCTTGCTCCCTGCGGTTCCTCTGTTGGCTTCAAACTACAGCTGTCCTCTCTGCCCTGAAACTGAAACCAGGGACTTTGTTCTCCTGCAGGTGCCCACAGCCAGCAGGGTCCCCACTCCTCTACTACTGTACTCACCTGGTATGTGCTAGCTCCTTCTCCCTACAGCCACGGCCTAGGACAAGTCTGGTCAACACAGCTGTGCTTGGGTCTCTCCATAGTGAAAGTTCCTTCAGTGTTCTACTCAGCTGTCATACAGTGCCCTCCGCCACACCCCTTACAAACACCACACACACTGTGTGTACATACTGTCTATGAGATGAATGTTTCTAAGGCTGAGGCTGCCTCCCAACCCTAGATGCCCCTAGAGCTTATTTGTTCTGCAGAGTATGCCTGGAGGTGTTTGCACTTCACTCAGACCAAATCTCTGCCCCCGGAGCCCCTGGGTCTTTGCTAGGGTTTTCTCATAGTGTCTTAGGAGGACATTTGCTTTACCCCCACTTGTTTATTTCTGCTACCCTACATTCTTTCTGAGGTGATGTTCTGTCTTTTTTTGTGGAAAAATTTAGTGAGCCAAAAGTTTTTTGACCTACTCTGCCATCTTCCCAGAATCCCAGCAAGCTATTTTTAAAGTTTTGAAATTCCAGAATTTCTGTCATTAGAAAAACAGTGGTAACAGGACAAGTATGTAAACAGAAAATACAGTTTATTTTGGCATGGCAAAATTAGAGACTGATTTTCTGATACTCTGTCTGAATTTTCTTTCCTTAACCCATAATTTCCTAGTTATAAACTCGATAGTACCACAGTCCCATGACTATTAGTGACATCCCTTTGCTGCTGTCACAAAAAAGCTTAGGCGATTGTTACAGGTGTAGGAATATAAGCTTCTTTATTTCACATTACTCCCCTGCCATGGTAAATCATCAGCAAACCATCAGTCTTAAGTCAGTTCTCCTGACTGTCACAGTAATTATTTTATTCTGAGTAGTAATAAATAAGCACAGGTTTTTTTAAAGTAAACTATTTATAGTTTCATAAAGCAAATGCAGAGTTGAGCTTTTTGGTGTTTATTGATTCCCTGCTTTGTAACAATGATGTTATTAATAACAGACCTTTATATGTCACTTAAAAGGTATGTCACATGCTTTAAATACATTCTCATTTGAGCTTATAACCACCCTGTGGGATGGGCATTATAAGCATCATCCTGTCTTAGAGATGAGGAAACAAGAAAGGATGTCCTACAGACATGTGGCCCTCTAGGTCCTCAGGTGTTACCCTTTGACTGAATCCAAACTTCACAGAATAAATTCCCCTTAATAAAAGGATTTGTTCTGTAAAACTAGGATTCAGTCCAAAGGCCACACCCCAGGACTTAGAAGGCCACAAGTAGTAGATGTCAGAGGGAGGATTTGAACCTAGGGCTTCCTGATTCCAAGTCTAATAATTCTTTTTCTAACACGATATGCTGCCTCCAAGACAACTCTAGACAACACTTTTCAAGTCCTCTTAAATCTAGGTTATTCTTTGAGCAGAATGTTTTTGCCCAGATCCCAGAGAAGTTTATATCTTTAGTCATTTTTGAATCTAGTGCTTTTCTTCAATCTCTCGAACCTTATTCTTCGTTATGATTTTTGTTCTTTTAAGACCCCAAACCATTTAATCCCAGTTGGAAGGTGCTCCATTTAGCCATTCGTTTACATGCCCACAGTCACTAACATGTACACAAATAAATAGTCAAACATTAAGGTATCAGTAATACCAAGTTAACTAGACAATAGATACCCTTAAATTAAGTCCAAATGGAATTCTGAGAGAATGTGAGCCCTTTGGTCTTTCGTTAAAAACTATATGCATCAGGTGTTCTGACAAAAGAAAAAGAGGCTTCAGAAATCTTAATTAAAATCTCATCTCCTAAAAGAAACCTTTCCTGATCATCCTTAATTCTAGTGCCTTTCCTCTATTGATAGTTTCTGGTTTATCTTATATGTAGTTTATTTGTACAATCTAATTATACTTTATTCCTCAGTTTCTCTTTATGTATGTTGTGTGTATCTCTTTATATGTTGCCTCTCTATTAGAAAGTAAGTTCCTTGAAGGAGAGAGTGTCTGACACACCGTAAGCCTTAACCAGTGTTTGTTGATTGAATAAATTAGATTAGAATGCCCTAAGAATGCTATTCTTGCTGGTGAGGCATCTGACACTGTTATGGTGTGCTTCTAGACTCATAGTCTAGAGAAACCTTTCAACAAAGAGATCTTCTGTTGTTTCCAGTCAGTTGTGAAGCAAGATTGTTTACGACTTTACTTTAGACAGGAATGTGTCTTGGATGATTGACTAAAAGGAATTCAGCAAAGTTTTTTTGGCATTATGATAAGGTTTGGTTGCAGTGAGATTTCACAACTCTGTGGTGGTACTAACAGCAATGTGAAATACAATTAATAAATCAAGAGAGAGAATGAATGAAGCAAAGGGAGCAGGAATGGGGTTGAATGTTAAGAAAAAAAGCACAGTAAAGCTTTTGTAACAGAGGTACAAATTAGATAACACTGACAAAATGGGGCCTGGAACAGGGGGCTGGCTTCTCTTTCCATCTCTGATATACTGGTTTTCTTTATGGCTTCACCATCACTTGAGTGCAGACGTTTCTCTGAGATTGACTTTATAATTTGATGGTCATCTCTTGGTTTCTGGCCTTGTGGTCAAAATCATGCTAGACTTTGAGCCAGGAGGGATATGGGCTGAAGTAATGTTGTTAACACCTAATAGGATAGCATGTCATTAAGACTTGATGCCATTTGTTCAATATATCTTAGTGTGAAATCCACATAAAGTAAAACATAGCAATATTTTATTGTATTTTCAACGGGGTTTTTTTTTTGCTTATTTATAAATACTTTGGTGATGTGTAAAATCTTAAAGCCCTCTATTGGAATTTACATATTAATAATATCCATTGTTTTGGTGTAAAGTTTAATTTAAAGCTGTAGAAACAAATTGAAAGTATTTCTAATTTAAAACAACCTTTCCTTTTTTTGAAGAAATGTATTTATTTTATAGGAACAGAATTACCTGGTCAGGTGATTTCTATTGCTGCTTCTACACTGGCCACATTTGCCATATCCATCACAGGGTACGAGCTAGGACAAGAAGAGCATAATTCAACACAACAACCCACAGGTGACTGAACTGTGTAAGAATATAACATAAAATTATAACATCTTATGATCATGTATGTGAGGTTTATAAAACTTCTTGACTTTTTTGTTACTACTCCATTTTAAAAATTTTCTCCTTTCTTCTTAGTCCTAATCTTATGTGTGTGTGTGTGTGTATTTTTTTTTAACCTTATATACTTTTTCTTTTGTTCTATGTTTACATTTTTATCTGGTTGCCTACCCTCCCTTTTTTTTTTCCTTCTTTTCCTTTTTTTCTCCTTTGCTCTTTTTCTTTTTTTTTCTTTGCTCTTTTCCCTTTTTATTTTGCCTTGTTAAAAGGATACTTAATAAATAAATTATTTCTGAAGTTTTCTTGATTTCTTCTTTATGTCTCAGGGTTTTTTTCCTCTCACCTGTAATTTTTTTTTCCTATTCTGTTCTATTATTCTTCATCTCCTTTGGATTCCCTGTACCTCTACTCTTTTTTCCCTTCCTTAACCCATTTCTTTTTTTTTCTTTACTCCTTTTGATCTATTTTTGATTTTTTGCCTTATTTTTTCCCTTTCTTCCATCTCCACTCACTCTAATCATCTTTTATGGATGTCTTCCTTTTCCCTGTTTTTCTTTTAGAGTGGAGAAGGGGATCTCACTGTTGATACTTCTGTGCAGCAAGTGATTTGGTTGATACTTGACTCCAGTGAGTTTCCCCAGTGGTTCAGTAGGAGCTTTGCCAATACCTGGCTTTAGTTTCTGCTCCCTCAACTTAGACAGGCATATACTAGTTCTTCTGTCCAGAACTCTCCCTATTCTTCTTGTTGTATTTTTCTCTGTAGTCTAGGCCTAACTACTTATGATGGGGATTAGAGTTTGGCGACAGTAGGAGAGCTGGTTATGGCCATCAGAGCACCAGCAGAAAGTGCTTGCCTGAGGGCTGTATAGGGCCAGGCCAGCTCTGACCCCAGAGTGTACACAGCTGACTCTTTGATGGTAGAAGAAAAGGTTCATCATTAAAAGACATAGAGTAAAGGGAAAGTACCTTGGGTGGTAAGTATAGCAGAAGAAACACCATTGCTGTTCCCAGTTCAGGTTGTCTGCCTGATCCACCAACCATCTTCTGACACCCATTTGACTGGGCACAATTCTTGGTCTTGGTCCATAGTTTTCTCATCTGTAAAAGGAGAGGGTTTGATTAGAGGCTTTTTAGAAACCATGATCCTATGATCCTTCCCACTGATCCCTATTTTGTAATCCCACTTCCCTTCACTCCCTCTGGCAGACTTACAGTATTTCACTGCATATTCAGCACAGATTTTATGGCAAATTTTTGCAAAAAAGGTGGCGTGTGACCATTATGTGAAGCTTTAAAAATTGTGCTGGTATTACTTAAAAATCATTTATTACTAAACTGTCTTTGGTGCAAGATAAGGATGCATGGAATACTCATGATATATGTTAAAATTGAATACTGACAATGCACATGCAATGAGAATTCTAGGCTTGTGGCTCTCAGTGCACAAAGATTATTTGTATGCCACTGGGGAATACATTGCTGCTTTGTTTACCTTTTAAGTGGTGTGACGAACAGAATTATGCCATGCAGCAATTACACGATGAAAGGTTATAAACCAATTTTTGGACTGAAAAACAGACTGCGACAATTATGTGGTGAAATATGGTATGAGGGAGCTTTGACAAGTTCCTAGCCCCCACTGAGCATGAATTTGCTCTGAAAGAAAAAGAGTGGCCTCACAAAGTATTGCCATAGAGCAGAGATTCCCAACCTTATTTGACCTACTGCCCCTTTAAAAAAAAATCTACTGGAATTTTTTTTTACTATCCTATATAGTAGGTCTTAGTTCATATGTAAATCACCTGCACTGACCTTGCCCATTCCTCTGACCCACTACTAACAGTTATCTCAAACAACTCCTATTGAAACCATCCTTACTATTCTTGCCTAGCCCTGCTAACAACTTAACTGTACCCAAGAAGTTTTCTTCTGCTTGGAAATCTACTTTCTTTAATATTTAATGGCTTTTTTTTTTTAATTAAATTTAAAATTTAAAAATAATTTAAAAAATGATATATCTTAAAGTTAATAATTTATTGTACTTTGTGGTTTTTTCCTGCATTGAAATTTTGATGTAATATTGCATCATATAACTGTGTAGTGTCATATTGTAAATAAGTCATTACATATTCCTGATGATACATGCTGGACTTCCCAACAATGCACAACGGGCTCCCCTGCCAACACTTGCTTGTTAAGAACTGTCAGCAGACTTGACCACTGATTGGTTATAACTTGAATTTTGTGTGTTTATTTGGAAAATAATGTAATCACTACAGTTTTAACTCTGTTACACAACAGATGAAACATGTACAGACAGTTTTTCAAATTTTCTCATCTTCTCTTTTTTCCTTATGTTTCCACCATCCACTTATTTTTATTCAACTCCCTCCAGTTGCACCTGAGGTTACTACCACCCCCAGGGGGCAATAATGCCCACTTTGGGAACCTATGCCATAGAGGTTACTTTTGGTGAGTGTGAGACACAAACTCTTCAGACTGACTTTTTAGTGGTATTATATATGATTAGACATCAAAGTCCCATTTCATCATGGTCATAGACATAGATGTCCCTCAAAAAAAACACACAAAATACATCTTCCTAGTCACGTTCTTGAGGTCAGTGACATTAGTACAAATAGAAAGGAAAAGATGAGGGATCCCAGTCTGCCACAGCCTTATTCTCATAGCAACAAAGGGTCCTCCATTGTTTCTTCCCCCTCTTTCCTCATATTTAGCTACTTTATACCCACAGGACATAGGTTTCTTTAAAGACAGTAATAGCAGTATCTCATTGTTGATCCATTAGGGCAAAGATGCCAGTGTACTTCATCAAGAAGTTTTCAGTGTTGGCTATACCTGTTTCATTCTCTCACCTGAAGGTCAGCTGTTTGCTTTCCTTCCTGTGATGACAGCCCTTCAAGGAGTAGAGGAAACAGGGGCCTTCTGGGTACCTTCAATAGACCGATAATTAACCTACTCTTTTGTTTGGTGGAAATCCATTTTTTGTACTTATCCCCAGAACACACTCTTTTATTCTAAGAAGGTTTTGTGGACATAGCTGGGCCAGTAGAAAACTGCTTGGATACAGTTAAGTTGTTAGCAGGGCTAGGCAAGAGTAGTAAGGATGGTTTCAATAGGAGTTGTTTGTGATAACTGTTAGTAGTGAGTCAGAGGAGTGGGCAAGGTCAGTGCAAGTGATTTATATATGAACTGAGACCTACTATATAGGTACTTGAACTAGTCATTTTTTTCTCTTAGGGAAAAAGCATTGTTACAAAAATATTTCCTTTTCTAGATCATGCACTAAAACCATACTTTAATTTGCATGCTTTAGTTGAATGTCTGATCAGAGAGAATCTATTTGGACTGATGATGCTTGTGATACTTTCACTTGTAACTCTGTATTTACTATCCTTACACTTAAACTACTTAAAAATTCAAATTTTTTTACTTCAGATTTTTTTCTTTTTAATTCAGCCCTCCTTTATATATGTAAGGCATTGTATTACTGGGAATAAAAAATAAAATGGAAATAATCCCTGCCCTCATGGAGCTTCAACTTTGCTTGAGAGTAGAAGGACATATAATGTAAATACACGTAAGCAGATATAAAGACATTATAAAAGGGAGAAAGTAATAACAAATAGAGGAATCAGTTATTTCCAGATACTAGAGATCCCATATGCAAAAGCATGGAAGGATTTAATATTCCTATGGGATTCAGTGTTCTTCAGAAACAATTAAGCTTTTAAATAATGCTGACTTTTAAAAATTTTAAATTATATTTCACTCTGTGTCCTAAGGGATATGACAAGTACTAAATTTAAGAACACTTTTAAAATTTTATGTTAAATTTTTATGGTTCCTGTCTCTTAAAATCAAATACAATTAAAATAAACTTTGTTTATTTTAAAAGCAAAAAAACTATATAATGTTATATGGCAAACTATGGGTCTTTTGGGATGCCATTTGTATCAGAGGTAGATTTGTAAAAGTTCATACTCCTAATTGTTATTTCAGCGAAACATCCCTATCACTAATGTTTGGAAGGCTAGAATAAACAAGGCAATATACCGTACTTAGAAAGTCATATCTTGTAAAGAAATGAATAAGCCTCCTGAAAGTTCAGTTTGTAAATAAGTATCTATGAAGAGCTTTCTCTACCTTGGGATTTATATATGATAAATTGACAGACATTTTTAACCATTAATAAATGTTTTATAGGTATAGTAATTTGTATACTCTAAATTGTTTACTAGAATCACAGAATGCTAGAACCTTAGAAATAATTTTGTCCCCCTTTTTATTTACTGAGAAGACCGAAACCCAGGAAAATGGTGAGTTGCTTAAAGTTTCATTGCTAGTGGCATAACCAGATCTAAATGCCAGATTGTCCGTCAAACAAAAAGACAAAACAAAACGTATCAAGTGAAGACAAGACCAAATGTTAAAAGCTTGGTTTTTATGAATGCTAATACCATACCAGTCCACTGTACCTAGTAGAAATTTATTTTTTGTGGTTAATATAGCATATATCAGAAGTCTTTGTATTTTACTATTTGAATAATGTGTGTGTCTTTCAAAACTTAAAATGGAATAGGTTGATCAGTTGCCCACTAATGGTGTTTAGCAGAAATTAATAGAGTATACAATTTTTGTTCTTACAGAAACTGCAAACGATGGAGAATCCATTTGTACATTTCCTTCTTCTTCCACTGCCTCCTCCCCATCTCCCACTTTGGGGAGACAGAGGCCTGAGATTGGAACATTTCTTAGAAAGAAGAAAACCAGTGATGTCTACTTTGTTACCCTTGTATGGGCCATCATTATAGTCCAGATCTGGTTGAATTTGTGGATTGTCCAGTTGCTTCCAGTGCCTGTTGCAGGTCATTACATAGTTTATTGCTCTCTTTTCCATTTCCAGCTGAACTTTTATGAGTTTGCAAGTAGTATTTGAGTGGAGAGTCAATTTGTTAGAGATCATAGAGAAGCCTGATTATTTGTGTTTATGTACAGTGTGATGATATGCACAAGGAAAAGGAAAGTGAACAAACAACCTAGTTTGATATGTTATGAGAGCTAACCTTTATTTACTTTTAAAAGTTACATCATGGGGTACAGTAGATAGAGCACTGGCCCTGGAGTCAAGAGGACCTGAGTTCAAATCCGGCCTCAGACACGTAACACTTACTAACTGTGTGACTCTGGGTAAGTCACTTAACCTCGATGGCCTCACCCCCCCCAAAAAAAAATTACATCTTTTTCATTGGATAAGATAACAATTTCAGTTTAAGAATTGAGTTTTTGAAACTGAGAAATGTGTTGAATTAAATGTATTCACACACACATACATTGAGGTATATTCTTTTTCATAGGCATCCTTAAGTACACGTAATACCAATGTTATTGGCTTTTCTGCCTTAGTAGCTTGATGGCTGTTGGTCAAACCTTTAATGCCTTGATCCTTTAAAGGGAAAGGTACAAGGCATAGCAGAGATTGAACATACACCATGCCCACATATTATTTCAGGAAATCCCTAGAAAGCCCTTTGTTGAATCTGGAACTTGGGGTTATGGTTTAAAAAGTGTGGTTTTTAAAATCATCTTCCTGAATGGTCCCAGGAGGCAGTGTGATGTGGCAGCACAAACATGAAAGATACAGTTGCTGCTTTGAGGTCCTATTATTCATTTAGTCTATCAAGAGTAACCACACTTTGAGGGTGCTTATTCATCACCCTAAATTGCAGGGCGGTGGTAGGGACCTTGGGATGATGTTAGGAACAGAGGTTATGATCAAAGGAAACCTACCAAGGATTGTAGTTACCCAAAGGGTCTTTATCAGACTTGGGCCAATCCTGAAGACTATGTAAGACTTGCCTTAGGGTTTATAATAATCTGGAGCCTCTTTCACGCTCAAACAGGAAAAACTTTATTGGAATTCCTCCACTCAAAGGTCAAGGTTCAGTGCAGGAAAACCAACTCAAGATTCCAAACCTGGGTCAGGAAAACAGAAATCCTTTTCTTAGTGTAGGACCATAGAGAACCAATCCAGTACTAGTTTTAAGGAGTAAGTTAGGTTAGGCAAGATTACCAGAACCGAGTGACATGGCTTACTTAAGAGTTGAACTACTTTTGGCTTATATGTCTTCAGTCTTGCTAAACCCCTACTTGGGTAACCAGCATACTTCTCTGCTGAGTCCTGAGAGTAGAGGATAGAACACAGGGAATTATCCAAAAAAAAAAAAAAAAGAGTACACCAAATATAAAACTAAAAATATTCTACAGTAGTATGAAATCATGGCATATCCATATCTGGAATACTATATGCTATTTTAGTTGATATATACTTCAAAATATAAAGGAGCTGGAGAAGGTCCAGAAAAGAGCAACTAAAATTATGAAGTTTTTGTGGGGCTCCATTTGAAGGCAAATAAGAAGATTCATATTCTTCCTTCTGGAAAGATGAAGGCTGTGAGATATGTTTGAAAATAAAGTTTTTCACGTAATTCTGGACTATAGCAAGCTGAAAGGCAGCTCTTAAATCTTGAATGGTATAAATTTAGGGCAAATAGGAAATAACCAGTTCATTTATTCAGCATTCATTTGTTTGTTCAATAAACAATTGCATATAACAAGTAATAATAAATGAATGTAACTTAGTACCTTGAGGTAGTATAAGAAAAAAGTATAAATATATTTTAAAAGGCTTCAATAAATAATGGATTTTAGGATTGTTCCATAAAAACTAGATCAAGCCTTAATTACAGTAGAAACCAAGTTAATTACTTCTAAGCTTACCATTTCAAGGCTCACGACTATCTTCTTACATATGAGGGACTGTCATGTGGCAAAGGACTTAGATTTCTTTTATGTGGCCCTGTGACCAGAGGTCACCAGAGGCCTTGAATAAAAGTTGTAGAAAGATAAAAAATTTGTAGTTTGATTAAAGCAAAAACTTCATATCTAATAGGATATGAAGTAATCCAATTTGGATTACAATATTCAAAAGTGAAATGGACTTCTTTGGTAGCTAGTGACTTCCCCTATTACTGGAAGTCTTTAACTCTAACCCAGAAGACCCCTTGTCATAATTGTTGTAGAGAGAATTACATGCAGTTATCACAATTTAAAAAACAAATTCACAGATCCTTGCTTTACAGCCTCTGATCTGAGGTGTTTCTCCTTCTAAAACCATTCTAGAAATCTATAAAATTATTTTAGTGGATTCTGTTAAGTACGTGAACGTACTTTTCCATGAATCTTTAGGATAAAAGTTAAGAGTATAGCTTTTTTTAATCTTTGTCCTTTTCATTTTTTAAAATTGATTACAGTCTGGATACTCAAAAAACTTATTATACACTTTGGAGTTGTGAACTTCTTAAAGGAACATTGCTATGGATGGTGGCAAGTTCTGGAAAAATTTTTGAAGGAACGGCAAGAAGCTCTCACACCATGGCCCATTGTAGGGCTTGGAAAGTTCATGTTAAAAATTGATAGCAAGGTACAGTATTTCAAGTGTGGGGGGGTGTTTTTTGCTGTGGTATATTGTTTTTAAGACATTTCAAATAGCAAGCATTTTGTTACTTGAAAGACAACTTCAGAAGTACTGATAAATGAGTTTCTTGTTGAATCAGTGTTTCCCTTCTTGTATTCAGTGATTTTACTTTTAATATCTTCTAGGTGTATATTGAGGGACTCCTTCTTTACAAGGGAGTAGCCAAACCAAGATGGAGTTGTGATCTGAATGTTTCATGTTCGTAATTACAGAGGAACATGTGATTACATGAGAAGCATTTTATATAAGTCACAAACCAGAAAAGGCCTAACTTAATCTTCTTTCTTACAAAAGTTCAGTCTTGTTTCTGTGATAGAATCTTAATACATATTCTTCAAAGCCCAGATATAGATATAGGATTCGTTTTTAAAGCTCCATATTGCACATTTTTAGGAGATTTAATTTTATGTCAAGTGTAGTGGAAAGAGGATGGGACTTAGAGTCATGTAACTTGTCCTGATTCCTCCATCTCCTCTGTGACACTGGAGAGATTGTTGATTCATATTCCTAGGTTAAAGATAATCTCATGCTACTCCCTAATTATTTTTCACTTTCAAACACAGTGGAAGAAGCAGAGGCTGAGAGTGCTGAACTTTGATTCCCAGGTCGGTCATGGCATAGCTGAGACTCACAACCAAGTTTCCTGACTCTTAATTTTATGCTCTTAAATCTTTTTAAACCTCATTTTATACATTTGTAAAATGAGGATAATAATACAACACCTTCCTGACAGAGTTGTTATAAGGCCAGCATTTGTAAACAGGAAAGAAAATACTATGTTTATATTATTATTTTATTAATTCCTCATTTACAGCAGAAAGTTAAAGGAGTTTATTATTGTCTTTTAAATCAAAACAGATATTCAGATAATTGGAAATTAAACCATATATAAATTAATTGTGGATATTTGTGAGTTGTTTTTACTTTATCAGGAGGAAGTCTGTCACTAAATACAATAGAAATTTAAAGTATTTAAAACTAACTTACCTAGTTTTAATATTTTTCTTCAGTGTCAAATATATGCATTTAAGATTAAAATGACTTTCAGTTCAGTCAACACTGAAAACCCTTAACATATTTGATTATCAAATCACTCGCAGTACATTATTTACTTTACTTTTTAACCTGAAGATCTGACATTCAAACCCAGGACCCCTGACTCCAAATTTGAAGCTAACTTAACAATGTCCAGATTTCTTCCTACACCTTTTGAGGATACTTTTTTAAAAGTTTTATGCTATATGCATCATAACATTTTAGATTAATGAAACTTATATTATATTCATTTGCATACTTTTTATAAAAGCATGCCCGAAATGCCTTCCCACCCCACCACCCAGCCAGCCCTATGGGAACCAAAGTAGCATTATCTAGATTTATCTCCTATGTAGGTTTTTTAAATGCATGAAGTTATTCATGACATAGAATAGTAGGTTAAAGCATGTCTATACTTGTAGAAGAATGCTTTAAAAACAGAATGTAGATATCAATTCATAAATTTCTTGGATTAATTTGATCTACTGCTTGTAAAAATGACCTTCACAAATGTAAGTCTAGTCTTTGGGATTTTAGTATAATTGGTAAGAAGAAAACTCTTCAAACATTTCATTTGTGCCTTTATAATTAGTTAATTATACTAGCAAAATTGTACTGTCAACATTCACTTAGTGGCATATGGTGGATTTTAGGATAGGAAGATACTGAATTACAAGTTTCTCTACTCTTTTTTTTTTTATTCTTTCTTAGTTTCTTTTTGTTCAGGAACAGTTTTATTCTCATGTTTTGGACAGATTTCTTTATCTTTTCCCTTCATTGCATTCTCTAATAATCTTCTACTGTTCTTCTCTTCTCATTTCCACCCCAATCTCCAAGCTCTGGCATTGGCTTAATAAGAAGGTAAATAAACAAACATATCGGTTGCTACTAATAACGCATTGGGGGGAGTTTTCCTAACCTTGCTTTTCAAGTCTGTTTCCTTCAGAATTCCCAACTGTCATCATAGTTTTTTGTGTAAGCTATGGAAGGTCATAAAATACCAAAATTGCCATAGTGTTGATGATAACTTGTTTAAAATCAGAGATGTGATGAAATCCCCATCCCTAAAGACCTTAAAAATTCCGTGCTTTGTCATGGCCAGCCAGAAGCCCACATCTGCATAATGGTTCACAAATTAGGAATACATTAAAAGTATTAAACATTTACTGAAAAGGAAACAAACCACACAAGCCCTTCTGTTGGTGTTAATTTCTTTTCTTAATAAAATAATTGCTTTATTAAGTGCCTGCTGTGTGCCAGGCACTATGCCAAGCACTGGGTATGCAAAGACAAAAATTAAAAGTTTCTGCCCTCAAGGAGTGTACAATCTATTGGGGAAGCAACAGGAACCTATATATGTCACAGGATCATCTATTTAGATTCAGAAAGGTCCTTGGAGGCTATGTAGTTCAGTCTACTCATGTCACAGTTAAGGAAACTGAGGCCTGGGAAAGTCTAATGATTTGTCCAAGGTTAAACAGGTAATTAGCATCAGACACCAGCTTTGTATCCAGGTCCTCTAGTTCCAGAGTCAGCAATTCTGCTCCACATGAAACAGATATAAGTTGTGAAGAGGAGGGTACCAATATCTAGAGGGCATCAGGAAAGGCTTCATGTAGAAGGTGACGTTTCAGCTGAACCTTGAAAAAAATTAGGGAATCAAGAGGCGAGTTCATTCCAGGCATGAGCAAAGGCAAGGGGACAGTTGTTTGTCTTTTCCATCTGGTTCTGTTCATTTCACTCTGTCTCAGTTCATACAAGTCTCTCCAGTTTTCTCTGAAACCATCCCTGTCATCATTTCTTGTGGCATGATAAGATCCCATATATTCATTTACCATAATTCATTGTTTAGCTTTTAAAGACCTTCACAACCTCCCTTTCTAGCCTCATCATTTGCTATTTCCATTCCCACAATCTGCTCTTCAGCCAGACTGGCCTTCTCTATTCTTCCTACACAGGAGCCCTCTCCCCCTCTCTGGAATGCCTTACTCTCACTTCATAGAATCTTTCTCTTCCCTTCAAATCAAAGCTCATACTATACTTTCTACAAAGACCTTTCATGAGACCTCCAGTTGCCAGAACCGCCTTCCCCACCCCAACTGTCTTGTATTTATTCTGTATGTATTTATATTTGTACATGTCATCATTCCAGTTCGTTGAGTGTAGCTCTCTGTTACCTCCGGGATCAAACATAAAATCTTCTATTTGGCTTTTTAAAAGCCCTTTATACCTTAAAAATTGTTTTTAGCACCCTTGCCTACCTTTCCAGTCTTTTTATACTTTCCTCCCCTCCACATACTCTGCAGTCTAGTGACCCTGGCCTCCTTCCTGTTCCTCACAGTGGACATCTCCCAACTTGAGGCATTTTCCTTGGCTGTTCTCCTTGCCTGGAGTTCTCTCCCTCCTCATTTCTGCCACCTGGCTTCTCTGGCTTCTTTCAAGTCTCAGCTAAAACTCCGCATTTGGCAAGAAGCCTTTTCTCATCCTTTTTAATCTATCTTATCCTGTATACATTGTGTTTGTTCCTGGTTGTTTGCATATCTTCCCCCATTAGACTGCAATCTCTTTGAGAACAGGGACTGTCTTACCTTTCTTTATATCCCCAGTGCTTAGAACAGCCCTGGGCACATTGTAGGCAATAAATGTTTGCTGATTGGTTAGTTATGTAGGCTAAGGGAGAAGGAGGATTCAAAGATGTCTCCAAGGTTGCAAACCTGAGTCACTGGAAGGTACCATTGTATCTTCAAGAGTGATACCTCTGAGAGAAATAAGGAGTTTTAGAAGGAGGGTTAATTGAGTTAGAGTGATAGATGCCCTGGGGTTGTGGTTGGAGAGAAATAATGAGATGTTTTGAATGTGTTGAAGGTGAGGTACACCATTTGAAATGGCCAACAAGCAGTTGGTGATGCAAAACTTAATTTTATCTGATCCTTAAACAGATACAGAGAGGTAATATTCTAGATTAACAGAGTTTAACTGTAACACACTTTTTGGAAATACTCTATCAGGTTCCAAGATAGGCATGTTACTCACTAAAAGCATTTCTTTCACTGTAAGATAAGAATATACTTGGTTTAAAAAGTGAAGGAAAAGCGAGGATACCACGAACACCTGAACTTATGAACTTTGGGTAGGCAGTAAAAATATTTAATTTATAATTAATTCTGGCAGTGTTGACCCTTGCCTGAAATCTGTAGGGTTATATTTTCCTCCTCTACCCAAAACAGCAATCTTTGTCTTTCCCAACTTAAGTAAACTTTAAAGTTGTATTTTTTCCTAAAAGTTGTAGGAAATCCCTTACATACTTATATATAGCTAAATGGTATTTTTAAAACGTAACTGTTGCCTTTATGGCATGACCTGAGAAGTTGTTTCTAGGATTGTAAAGCAAAGGATTTTTCTTTTTTTTAATTGATTGTAACAGTTGTGTGGTCCTGAAGGGAGATCACAGTTCAAATGAGTTAAGTTGCATTGACAAGTTGTGACATTCAGTTCTGCTATTTATGGTTACTTCTGAGTAGCTGCCAAATTACATTTTTTAAAACTGTTCAAAATGACTACTCTCCCTGTAGTGTGAGGGTTCAAAAGCCTTACCAGGAAGCAAATTTATAGGGCAAAATCATCCTCTGCCTGAAATAATGGATAATAAAATTCAAGAGGAGCAGCTAAATGGGCTATACTTAACAAAAGTAGTATTAAGCTTTAAGGATAAAAATAATTTTTTTGTCTAATTGGACCCAGGTAGAACTAAACATAATTTACTCAGTTTAAGTTTATGTTCCCATTGTGTTAACATAATCTGTAGTTTTCACTCACATTAAACCTACTTTTTCCTGGTTAGTTTCACTTCTCCACTTTCTCCCAGCTGAGTTGTTTTGTTTCCCCACAATTTATTTCTAGTAGTATCCAGATAGACAAAAGGTGAATTTGATTTTTCCAAAGCCTAGTGTAGCACAAATACTAACTCATAGAACCCAGGTCTCTAACTCCAAATCCTGCTTTTTATTCTTTTGCACCCAAATCATTTTAACCTCTCTGAGCCTCAGTTTCTTTCTCTGTAAAAATGAAGGGATTGGACAAGATCATTTCTAAAGTATATAACCCTGGCACATAGCAGACACTTAACTAATAAATACTTGTGAATGGATGTGACACCTTGTTCACCATGGACAAAATCATTAGTTTTTCATAGAATTGTAGAATTTAGCACTGGAAGGGCTACCTTAGAGATAATATGATCTCCTTCTCAGGAGATGGGTAGCATTCATTGCATAGATCAGAGATCTTACATCTTTCAAAATTGTTCATTTTTACAATGTCATTATAGCATAACTTGTTTTCCTGGTTCTGCTCAATTCACTCTACATCAGTATATGTCTTCTCAGGTTTTTCTGAAGCCATCTTTTTGTGTCCTTTTCATTTCTCACCTTCTATGATTTGTTCTGTCTAATTTAGTTTTTGTTTCTTTGATTCCCTTTGCTTGTCTGTCTGACCCTCCCCTTCAGTTTTCCATTGCTGGCCTCAGCTAGCTATCCTGTGGCCTAAGACCAACTTATTGATCACAAACTTAATGAATAGAGTTTTATGTGCCCTGTCCTTAAGTTTTGAAGCATACAAATAAAATGTTTTCTAAATCTTAAAAACAACAGTAACTCAAATTAAGTTACTTTTTTTACTTTGCTAGCTCTTGGTTGATTTCTTTCTAGAGGGCTGTGGCACTTAAGAGAAAAAAAAATTTCCTCATCCCCAGTGTAAATGCTAAGGTCGGCTAGGCTATGAGTGGAGATTATTAAAAAATTGAGTTTTTACAAATATTCTGAATGTATACATTTTAAAATATCTGTAATTAAGATATATACTGTTTATAGATGATTTATTTTCTGCTGTAGATATATAGATAAGTATTTATAATTCCTAAGGAATTTATTTTTAAAAATACTGTCTAGGAATATCTAACCTACTACATTTTAAATAGAAAATAGAATTGTTTTATTGAATAGACATATAGCATAAGTATCTTCGATTTCAGAATTCTAATTTTACATAAATTTGTATAGCTTCCTTTTTTATTAATTTCAAAATTTGATATATCTTAAAAAGACCTTCCATATCTTAAATGTCTGTTTATTATCCTCCAATTGCTTTTGTCTTGGGTATTTTGACAGCATGCACCAGAAATTAATCTTTATGATTTATTGTCATTAATTTTAGTAAAATATATTAAAGATAAGCTTTATTCTCTAGGATAAATCTAGTTTTGATCTAGCGATAATAGCCTCAATTATGTATATAATTACATGGAAGAAATAGGGGAAGGTAACTTAGAAACCTATTAGTCAATAATCTTCTAATAGTAATTAAATTTTTTGGTTTTTTGCTGGTTTTCCATGGTAAAAATTTTTAGAAAAACTTTTCACGATACTTTTTCATCATTATTTTGTTTTATTAATTCAGGTGGTATGCATATTGGCCCTTCTGGCAAAATACATGTCAGTAAACCAAATTTAAATATTACTAATATAACAAGTCTATAGAAGCAGCACATTACTATCCCTGCTAATGGAATCACTTTGGTTCACTTGTAAATAGTAAGGCAGTTTAGAATTCTGAAGCATGTGATCTTTCTCCTCAGAATGATTAGTAATAAAGGAAAAAATAACTCCATTTTCTCTGTGCACAATTATCTTTCTCAAATATTAAATACCTTTGTTCAGGAAGGAAAATATAGAGTTCAGTTACAAAATTATTCAACAAATTAGTCCCCGAATGGAATACGGTGTTACTTTTCAGCAGTGACCACTAGTAAAATGGTAGTGTTGAATAACCTTTACAGTGAAGATGAGTGCTAAGATCTCAGTGTTTATAAAAAGGTGGGATAGCAGCAGAAATTTCAGTGTAGAAGATATTGCTATATTTTTCAGACCCATTTAACAAATAATATATCTAATTGTGCATACTTCAGAAAACAAGGATGTTTTTTGCTTTTTACATTGAGTAGCGTTTAGAGAGATAGTGATTATAATTAACCCAAAAGAAAGATCAGTTAGTTTGTGAATGCCTTTTTTCATAAACATTTTTCAGACATTTTAATATATTAATTCCTGTGTTTTTAATACATCAAATTTTCCGACTTGTTTTTCATGAGATCTAAAAAAAGTTATTTTCACATCGACCCTATTGCTTTTATTTTCCTCGTATTACTGTAAGACAACTGTATTACAGGTGATGTGGATAATATTTTTGTACTGTTCAGTGGTTAGGTGTGATTTAAGTACTATAAATATTTCTTTAATATAATTTTCTTTAAATTAAACTTTAGTAAAACTTGGCAATGATTCAGGTTTATTTTTAAATTGCCTGTGTGTGTGTGTGTGTGTGTGTGTGTGTGTGTGTTGACAGGTGTTAATAAAAAACTAAACTTTGAAAATTAAATGTACCAAACTCTACTTTCCCAGATTTTTTTGTGAATGCTTCCTAAATTCTTTCTAATAAGAACTCAAGACAAATAAATATACAGGATGTTTAAATTGGATGCCATTTTTTAATATGAGAATTTCCAGGGGGATTTATAATGTAAGTTCTGTGGTGTATACATGTAATTTAATTTGCAGATTTGCTTACATTTTAACATTTTTTCCAACAACAACTTTTGTAATGCCAAGAATGCCTTTGGATAAATAAGCAAAATTTGATGGAATATCATTTTGTAAATCCTGTTTTCTACCCTTTTTTTGCACAGATGATTGTGTGGTTGGAGAAAATGCTGGATAAAATAATCAGCATTTTCATCATATTTTTGCTAGTAATAGGAACCCTTCTTCTGGCCCTACTACTTACAGCAAAGGTATAGTACTTAAGATTTTATTTGGAATTAGCATCAGAAGACATGGCTACTATTTATGCTAGCACAAATACTGCTATCAGTATACTCCTAAATGTTATTTTTGTTTGAACCAGAAAAGTAATCAATGCACAGTAGTAGACATTTAGTAAATGTTTGAATTGAATTTATTTATGTATTAATACATTAAATACCTTTATTATTAGCACATTTATAATAGCTTAAATGCTTTCTGATTTTTCTTATACTGGTTAGATAGCTTTCTGTTTCCTGCTGTCTTTAGTCATCCAGTTAGACTCAGCTGTGGTCTAGCTTTTTTCCGCATGCTAATCCCTGCAAAAAGTGCTCCCAGAAACTGATCTTTTCTGCTTCTGACCCTTCTGCGGCATTCCCTTCTCATTAACAGAGCTAAAAAGAGACATAATCTCCCCTAAGACTAGCGGACTAGTCCTGCCACGCTTCTTCGTTACTCTCAGGGGGTTGTGTTTGGCGCATGAATCCCTATCTCACCCCTCTAAAGGGAGAGAGTTTCTAGGTTGCAGCTCACATTTAGAAAATATTATTAAATGATTGTGCACATTAACAGAACACTCTCTTCTCAACTCTGCCAACAACAAGGTTAGACATGACATATTAAAGATAAAGCTGAGCTTCCTTTACCACACAGGTGGAAAACTTCTCTGTAGTTTTGAGTCTTGGAGAGCTTCCAGGGCACTGAGATATTAAAGGATTTGCCTTTGCTGTCACACCCAAATGTGTCAGACGCAGCATTTGACTTGAGATCTTCCGGACTCTAAGACTAGCCCTCTGTGTCATATGTCATGCTGCCTTTATTTGTTGAATGGTTGCTACAAGCTCTATTTTAAGTTTAAGCATTTTGTGCTAGTAGTTGTTAATTTTTTAAAAAGTTTAAACGTTATTTGCTTTTCATTCAAAGTCTTTCTTTTTTAATTCAGGTGCATCAAGAGAGTGTACACATGATTCAAGTCACAAGCAGTTTAATCAATGAGACTGTCGCCAACCACCCGGAATGGGCGAAGTAAGGCCACCTTCCTGAAGTCTGAAATTTGACCAGAGTAGTAGAAATGGTGAATGAGGTTCAGCATTCCTCCATTGATGTGGAAACTATAATTTTTTTAAAAAACTGAATAGAATAGGCTCTGTTTCATGTAGGAATGCTGATTTAGTGACAAAAAATAATCTCCCCCAAATATCAAAGACCTTGGAAATCTTCACCTCCTTTGTCAAAAGTGACCCATTCTAACACCAGTGGTTATTTAAGACCTCTCAACATGTTTTCACTTTGTCCAGAAGGAATAGAAACAGTTCCTAGACCTGAGATTTCACCTCCTTCTACTAAGGCCGGTTGGCACCTTCTTTGCAACTTCATGCTTAGAGCCCAAAGCATTTTGAGGTTAAGTGACTTGCCCGGGGTCCCATGGAGATAGATATGTCAAAGGTGGAACTGAAACCTAGATCTTCTTCACCCCAAAGCTGGCCTTCCATACTCTATGTGCTGTCAACAGGGTCACTTGAATATAATTATTTAACCAGATTTTATAATGGACCAGGAGAAGCATAGTGACTGGAGGGTACCTTCAGTGTTATCAAGACCCGGGTTCAAGTTCCACCTGACAACTTGTGGGCTTTGTGACCCTGGGCAAATCACTGTCCCTGAGACTGTAGGGTGCAGAACTTGTGCCAGTATGTACTGGTAGAGGGGGTTTTCTCGTTTGAAGTTCCCCATACCATTGAAATCACAAGTCCAATCCTTCCTCCCTCCCCCAGCCCCTCACAAAGCAAAAACAATGAACTCCGAGTTAACACAGTCACTTTGTTGCAAGATTCCTGTTACTTATCATTGGAATTAAATCTCCTTAGATGCCCCTGTCTTTGTTTACCCTACTTTCAGTTCTTTTAGGGCTATTTAGAAGAATAAGAAGTATCTACCAACATCTGCCCCAGGCATCAACAGAAAGAACCACTGATTTAGAAAAAAAAAAAAAAAGGCACTAAATCCAAATGTTAGTAAACTGCAGACACAGAAATGGCATTTTCTATCACATTTTGAAGTGTGTAGTATTTACCAATTAATGTAGGGTAATTGTAATGCTTTGATATCACAGCCAATGTTATATACAAAAGATTTTATTTTTTTAAATTATTTGGGAGAGTAAAGATTGCTTAGCAGTTTACGTATACCTTCAATCTTTAAAATTTCATAAACTACAATTTCCAGTTTTTTTTAATAATGGCTTACTTTGTATAGAACCTACCATGTACCAGTAGGTACTTTATAAGTATTATCTCATTTGATTTTCATAGCAACTCCAGGAGGTAGGTACTATTATTATCCCTAACAATTGAGGAAACTGAGGCAAACAGGTTAAGTGACTTGCCCAAGGTCACACGGTTGGTAAGTATCTGAGGCTCGATTTGAACTCAAGGCCACTTGATTCCAGGCCCAGCACTCTATCCACTATGCTGTCTTGTTGTCTCTTAAGAAAAAGAAAAAAAATTAAAAATTCAGTGTTTTATATTCTTTATCCCCAGGTGGTTATTATTCTGAATGAATTCTCTGGCAGAATTTCTATCTCCTTACTCTATCTCAGTAAATAAAACGAAATAAGTCTAGATGAGCCTAGAGAAATCTAAGACCACTAAGGTGAAAGCTTTTGAAGAGAGAAAAGTAAAACCTAGAATGCAGAAGAAAGACCCTTATAGAGGACTTAGGCCAGATCCAGGAGACAGGGTTAGAATGGACAAAGCTTCATTTCCACCAGTGAGGCAGCTTATGTGTGTGTATTCCTAACTTTGTGTTCATTACCTGCTATTTATTAAAAATATACTTTAATATTTTTCCTTTTTTTTTTTAAACCTCAGTTGGCTTCCTGAAGCTCAGGTAGTTCAAAGAGCTCTAAATTCTGCAGCTAATAATGTCTATCAGTATGGACGAGAATGGATAACACATAAGGTAAGGTGGGAAAGATATCTTTTTTTTCTGTTTCCTTTTTGTTTGCTATGTTTTTGGCAACTCTTTGCTTTATTATCAAATAATGGAGGATACAGTTTTACTAACTTCTTGGAGAGAATAGAGAATAACTTGTGAAATTAAAGTTTCAGTGTTGTTATTGATGATAGTTTAACATTAGTTTAAGGAACATGAGACATGAGTCATGAATACACACACATAAGCTGCCTCAGTTCTCTATATGGATCTTTCTTCTGTACTCTTAGTTTTACTTTTCTGTCTCCAAAAACTTCCACTTCCACCATCAAGATTATGATCAGTTTTAGCTTTGTTTGCTGACGGTTTCATCACTTAGGTTGAAGAATCAGAAAAACTATTAGGTAGCACTTAATTTTGATTAAAGAACTGATGGGTAGAGTAGAGGTAGCATGAACATCGGGAGAAAAGTGGCCTCCCAGTAGAGTTTGAGGTAGCCAAAGAGGAGAAAACCAATCATATTTAAATATATTGTGGATTGCAGAAAGTTAAGGGAAAAGATCGATGCGGATGGAAGTTCTTAAAAGGGAAATTCTGGCAATACATCACAGATTATTTCTGAGACAAAAAGAAGGGGGATGCATTTCAAGAAACAATTGTGGCTTGGAGAACATGATAGGAATATATTCCAAAGGAAGTTGAGTATCTTGAGTGTGACAGGATGAGATCTAATAATAATCACTAGTGGGGCAGCTGGTGACGCAGTGGATAGAGAACCAGCCCTGGAGTCAGGAAGACCTGAGTTCAAATGCAGCTTCAGTCACATGATACTCACCAACTGTGTGACCCTGGGCAAGTCACTTAACCCTGATTGCCTCGCAAAAAAAAAAAAAAGGAAAGAAAGAAAGAATCACTAACATTTGTATGATGCTTGAAGTTTAGGAAGTGCTTTACATGTTTTCTTATTTGATCCTTACAACAACCTTGTCAAATAGATGCTAATATTATTAATATTATCCCCCTTTTTTTTTTTTTACAGATGAAGAAACTGAGACTAAGAGATTTAGTGACTTGCTCATGGTCACATAGGAAGTAAGCATCTAGGCAAGATTTGAATTCAGGTCTTCCTGATGCCAAGTCCCTTTCCCTATCTGCTGTGTCTAGCAACCTAGGATAAAGGGAAATTTAGCAGTAGAGCAGGATTTCCAGAGGGCTTAAAGCACTCTGCCCTTCACTCTCTTCTGTTTTTTCTCTATACTGTTTAACCTGGTGATCCCATCAGCTTCCATGGTTTCAGTTATCTTCTCTATGCAGATAACTCTCATATCTACTCAGATCTCAGCACGTACCTCTCTCCTAACTTACAGCCTAGCATCTCCAGCTGCCTGCTAGACATCTCTAGTAGGGTGACCCATGGACATCTTAAATTCAGCATGTCCGAAACTGAACTCGTTATCTTGCCCTCAAAACCTCTTCCCAGCTTCCCCATTATTGTCCAGGATGCCATCATCTTTCCAGTCACCCTGACTCACAAGCTAGGCGTCATCCTTACCCTTAATACTCAGTCTTTTGTTAAGTCCTGTTATTTCTGCCTACAGGACATTTTTTCTATATGCCCCTTTTCTAATACTGTAGCCAGCCTAGTGCAGGCCCTCATTGCCTCACACCTTGCCTATTACGATAGCCTGTTGCTTGGTCTTCCTGTCTCAAGTCTCTCCTCATTTTAAGCCATCCTCTGCTTTGCTGTCAAATAGGGCTTCTTAAAATAAAGGAATGACCCTGTTGGGGCAGCTAGGTGGTGCAGTAGATAAAATTCTGGCCTTGGAGTCAGGAGGACCTGAGTTCAAATGTGACCTCAGACACTTGACCCTTACTAACTGTGTGGCCCTGGGCAAGTCACTTAACCCCGATTGCCTCACCAAAAAACAAACCAAAAAAAAAAGGAATGACCCTGTCATCTGCCTATTCAGTAAAATCCTATGGTTCCCTTTTACCTCCACAGTCAAATATAAAATCTCTGTTTGGCTTGTAAGTCCCTTTATTACCTCACCTCTTCCGACCCTACCAGTTTTCTTATACCTTATCCCTAATCCACATTCCCTGCAGTGCAGTGACCCTAGACTTCCTGCCCTTCCACATACTAGACACTCCATCTCCCGACTCAAAGCATTTTCCTGGCTGCTTCCTTTGCCTGGAGCTCTCTCCCTCCCCATCTCTGCCTCCTGGCTTCCTTCTCAGCTAAAGTTCCACTTTCTGCAAGGGTCCTTTCCCAGGCCTCTTTCATCTTAGCCCTGTTAAGGACCTTCCCTCTGAGACTACCCTCAACATATCCTGTATATATCTTTGTACAGAGTTGTTACCATGTTTTCTCCTTCATTAGACAGAACTCTGAGGGCAGTCACTGTTTTTGCCTTTCTTTGTATTGCTAGTGCCTGGTACATTGTAGGTGCCAGCAAACTGGCTGGAATGGTGTGGCAGAAGAAAGTGGACTGAGGAGAGGCAGGGCTGAGCTGGGTGGAGATGAATGAGAATGTGAGGAAAGGGGTTTTCCCCTCAGCCCATGGCAGCTGTGAGTCCACATGGAGTGGGAAGTAAGGGGTAGGTATTGGGTAGCTCTTGAACAGGGTCATGGTATCCGACTGGAGGACTCACGAGAAGACAGGCAGAGCAGCTGAAAAGGTGGAGTAGAAAGAACTGACGGGGATGGCAGCAGCAGGACCTCTAACTCCCTGGCTGCCAACTACAACCCCAGCTCTTTCCTAACTGCGTCTTTCTATAATGGCAGCAGCAGCTCACACCTCTCCCTATGGATAAGAGGGGGAAGAGGAATAGAAATGTCCAGAGATATTAATGATAGGCCTTGAAAGAAAGGAGACTTTTAATCCCAGGCAAGTAGAAACATCCTCCAAATGTAACAGCACTGAACTGTTGCTGGGCCAAGGGATGCTAGGGTGCCCAGCTCTACCTCTGAGGCGCATCTGACCATTGGCCCATGCTTGTGGTCTAGATTTAGTATTGGGGGATCCAGGAATTCAGAGAGAAAGTTAGACAGTCACTGTCCCTGGCTCTTTATGCCCTCACCCTGTACCCATTGAGAAAATGACTTGAAGTTTACATCTGGCTTATGTCAGGGATCTCCCCAAAAGAAAGAAATGAGGTACATAATGTACAATGTGGAGATGTAAGACAAATTATGCCACTGGACTTTAAAAAAAAAGTATGAACCACACAAAAGAAATGCTAAACACAAAAGACCCACAGGGATGAATTTTTTTAAAAACTGAAGTAGTAGCGTATAACTACCATTTTACTACTAGGATTACTACTAGTTGTGCGACTCTTGGCAAGTCATTTATCCTCCATCTGCCTCAGTTTCCTCAGCTGTAAAATGGGGATCATAATAACACCTTCCTCCCAAGATTGTTGTGAAGATCAAATGAAATAATATTTATAAAGTACCTAACACATAGGAGGCACTTAATAAATGTTCATTACCTTTCTTCTTGTTATTACTATCTTTAATAGTAATCATAATAATAAATAATAGTTATCATTGTTAAATAATATATATGGCCAATCATTCCTGGACTTCTGGGGTTTGCAAGTGCGTTTATACTTGGTTAGATGTAGCTGTAACTGGTCTAGGAAAAACACGTCTTTTCTTCTGAGTGCTCTGGTGAGTAGGATTCCTTTTAGGACCCCACTTGTATTCATGCGTATTATAATGGGCCTAGTGAGAGTCAGGCTAATTGGACTAATACTTCAGTTGCTTGAGGTGAGAATTGGTACTCAGTATGGTTTGTTCTTAGATGTCTTCTCTGGACTCCAGTCTTTAGCTAATATTAGTGGACATAACGTGGAAAAGAGGCACTGGTTATTGTTTTACATATGGATTTCAGCAAGATGCTTGACATTCCTTGTCAGAGTTTCTTTGTGGACAGAATGGAAAAATAAAGACTAGATCAGTATTCCCAACTACACTGAAGAATTTTTTTTCCTTTAAACTGTGAACTACTTCATCTCAGTCTCATAATTCTCAGTTATACTGGAGAAAGAAAAAGCAGGATATAGGGAGGAAGAATTATTTTTGTTTTGTTTTTTAAATTTATAAGTGTTAAGAGATAAAGATTAGATATTAAAATTTTTGTGAATCAGCAAAAAATTTGTCATGGACTAGTGCCAAATTATAAGTAAAACTGTTTAGATTTGTAATAGGTTGAGCAGTTTTGTCCCAAAATACGGAATAATCAATTATTGTGCAACTAAAGGGAGGTCTTCAGTATTTTGAAGTGATTTGGATTACAATATAGAGGGCTTGGTCATCAAATTTCTGAATCATAAAAAAACAGAAACTTCTATGTTAGATGGCATGGGCAACTTCCAAATCAGGAAGAAACCTGTATAAGCCAAATCTAACAAGATTAAATATGAAATTATAATTAAAGTAAAAGTGATCTTTAAAATAACTAGTTGAACATGTTGAATTTAAAATGTCCTTTTAAAAATACAAGCTATATTTAATAGATTTGTTGTTTTATGAACAATTTTTTTCTTTTTTCTTTATATGGAAATGCTCATGTTTGGTGTTTGGGATGTACAGAATAACAAAAACCATTTTTTTTTTTTTCGTAAAAAACAAGGCCAAAAGATAAATGAAATAACTGGCTGAGTTAATAGAAGATAGTTTTGACATTTTATATAATTGTTCCACTAAATAGTTCTTAATTTCATTTGTTGATTAACATTTATTAAATTAAATTTGTTAATACAAATACTTTAGCTTTTGTTCACAAAGAAGAATTATTTTGTGTTAGAAACAGTCAGACAGCTCAGATGCAGATATCCAAGCACCTATGTCTATAATGCCATTGAAAATATTACTCTTGAAGTAAGTTTACAAAAACTTACATAGGAATTACTTTTAAACTCTAACAATAATAATCATGATTATGTAATAATGTGGTCACTTAGAATGACTGCAGATGACAAACACCAACACACCATGGGAGCAGGATTTTTCTATGCAAAGTTAATTGTCCATTGTGATTCCTTACTCTTAACTGTTTTAGCAGTATGTTTCATTTATTCATTAAAATAAAGCTGACTAAGCAAGCAGAAGTAATAAAGAAGGATAAGCAGAAGAATAAAGAAGGAAAGACAAGTGTTGCATTGGAGTTTTGAACTGTGGGATGTTAATTTTTACTGTTTATATGGTTTTTAAAAAATCTGGGATGCCAAAGTTTATTTGGAACATGTAAACAAATGCCAATAAATTTTGTTTTCATGTCATTGTTTTCTATAATACTAAACCTGTCTTTGTGTCTATTGTAGCTTCGTAAGATTTTGGGAGATAAAGTGAACAATACTGCTGTGATTGAAAAGCAAGTACTAGAACTCTGGGACAGACTGTATCACTCTTGGTTTGTAAAGGTAAGTAATGTGTAACTTACAAAGATATGGAATTTTTAGGAAGGTAGATTTCACCTCATTATAAGGAAAAAAATCCTAATAGAGTGATCCAAAAATGAAAAATGCTACCTAAAAAATTATGAGTTCCACATCCCTGGAAGCATTCCAAACAAGTCAGTATGATCATTTGCCAGGGATGTTGTAGAGGGTATTCATTCTTCAGATAGCATTTGGATTAGATGATCTCTAAGATACCTTCTGACCTTTAAGATTCTATGATAGCTGTAAATTATTTTGTAAAATCTGCTAACATAGGGGGATACTGGTTTAATTAATAAGTTATTTTCATTTGTTGAGTATAAGGTCTCAAATTACTGCGAACTTAGCAGGAATTATGAGCTATGGACGAACCACAGAATGGAAGAGGGAGTAGTTTTCCCTAGTGCTTATGTAGAGATAGCAGAAGCTCTGCTTTTGTAAATTCATCAAGTTGATAGAGAGGAAGCAGTAAATGAAAGCCATTGTTTGTCTTAGTGACCTGGCTATGATTTAATGACAATTTATCTAGAGTGGGTTTGGAGAGCAGTAGTGAGGTGCTGATATTAGGTCCAGCTAACTCTAAGGTGAGAAACTGGGATCTCATGGGTAGAAAGTTATACTTTTTATCTCATGTACTGATGGGCTAGGAAGTTAATAAAGCCATTATTGCTGCTTTTTCTTCCAAACAAATATGGAATGAGAAGAATAGGAATGTTTATTTGCAAGTACTTTTTATATAGGTATTTTTATAATGCCCCTTTTGTTTCTCTTTACCAGGATAACATATGCCTGTATTCTCACTGTTTGCTTTACCTCCTTCACTGGAACTTCAGATTAAACAATCAATCAGAGAGCATTTATTAAGCATCAAACTATTTGCCAGGCACTAAGCTAGAGGCTGGGAATAGAAAGACAAATAGAAAGACAAAAATGAAACTATTCCTGCCCTCAAGGAGAGCAGTGAAGGAAACAACATGTTCATATATAAGTATATATAAATATTCTCAAGGTAATGCTGGGGAGGAAGACACTAGCAGCTGGGGAGACCAGGACGGGCATCCTGAAGAAGCTTTCACATGAGCTGAGCTTTGAAGGAAACTGAGGATTCCACAAGGTGGGTGTGAAGAGGGAGTGCATTCTAGGCTCTAGAGACCAGCACCACAAAAGCACAGAAATGGGAGACGCATATCATGTGTGGGGAACAGACACAAGGCCAGTTTGGCCCTAGAGAGAGTAAGGAGCCATTGAAATTTATTGAGCTGGAATGTGACATGGTCAGACCTGTGCTTTAAGAAATTCACTTTGATCGTTGTGAGGAAGAGAAATTGGAGATGGGAAAGACTTGGGGCAGGAGCTCCAATGAGAACTGTTACAGTTACCTGAGAAGGGATGAGAGCCTGGACTAGAGTGGTCATTTTAGTGAAAAAATGAGGACAGATGTGAGATACTTGTGGAGGAAGAATCAACAAGATTTGGCACCTGATAAGATAGGTGGTGTGAGAGAGAGAGTGAGGAATCAATGATGACCCCAAAGTTGGAATCCTAGGTGACTGGAAGATTGGTGGTACCTCTAACTGATATTTGGAAGTTTGGAAGACAGGTAGGCCTTGGAAAAAAGGTTGTGAGTTTTGTTTTGTAGACATCAGGATTCTGATGGACACAGGAAATCCAGTTAGAAATACCCAGTAAGCTTGTTGAAGATATGGAACTAAAATTCAGAAGAGAGACTAGGGCTGAATATATAGATCTGGAAGCCATTTGCATATAAATACTAACTAAACTCATGGCAGCTGATGAGATAACCAAGAGAATATGAACAAAGAACAGAAGTATGCCCAGGACAGAGCTTTGGCATAGGAGCAGTGGAGGATGATCCAGAAAGAGAGTAAGGGGTGGTCAGTCAGAGAGAAGAATCAAGAGCAGAGCAATATCCTAAAAGCCCAGAGAAGAGAAAGTGGCCGGCAGGGTCAGGAAGAGTGAGGATTGACAAAAAGCATTGTGATTTGGTGAGTGAGAGATCACTAGTACCTTTGAAGAGACCACTTTCAGTTCTAGGAGTTTAGATGTTAAAGAGAAGAACTCTATAGGATAATAAAATCAAGACAAGGATTTTTCAGTGTGAGGGAAAGCTAGTGATGTATGTAAGGAACAGAGAAAGTTAAAATCTTTAACCTTTATTGTGAATGACAGAGAAATCATTTTACATCATCCGAATTGGAATTTACATAGTCAGAAGTTATTCGAAGACAGAAATTATGCCAGTAAATATTGTAGGTTTTAATGGTAGTCATTCTCTGGACTTCTTTTAGGTGTTATCTTGGTTTCTTCTAGCCAGAGTAAATTTCTTCTCATCTTTTTTTGGAGGCACGTAAGAGGTGCAGTGGATGGAGTGCTAGGCCTGGAGTCAGGGAGATAGATGTAAGTTCATAGCCAGCCTCAGGCACTTAACTTATTAGCTGTGTGATGCTGGACAAGTCACTTGCCTTCTCTTCACCTAAATTTCCTCAACTGTAAAATGGGGATAATAACAGTACCTAACTCACAAGATTTTTGTGAGGGTTAAATGAGATGTATGAGAAGTGCTTAGCAAAGTGCCTGGCACATAGTAGGCACCCTACAAATGGGTATTCCCATTGCCTTCCTTTATGTTGCCCTGTCTTTTCAGTTAGTCACACATCTCTTAAATTCCTCATGCCTGCCAACCCAGCCTTTTACTAATTTCTTTGCATGTGATCACCCAAAGTAAAAATTGGTAGTTGCAATTTGCCTTCAATTCAACAAGTATTCAAACAACTGTGATTCAGAGTGTAATGATTTCAAAGGAGAAGTATAGACAGCATGCTTTGAGAAATGTGAGGGGATGGAATCATTTCTGCTTTGTTGCAGAAGGCTTCATATTTTTGGAGGAATTGGCATCTGACGTGGGTGCCTTGAAGGAGGAATGCTCTTCAACAGATAGGAGTAGTTAATTCCAGATATAGGGAGTGGAATGAAGAAAGGTAGAGAAACAGAGAACAAGATGAAAAAAGGTAAAACAGTCCAATGTGACTAGAATGTAAAATTTGTTGTAGGGGAAGGAGTATGAAATAATAGTGGATAGAAGGGTTGAATCCAATTGTGGAAGGCCTTAAATTCCAGTATCAACTTATACTTAATTCAGTAAACAACAGAAATATAATCTCTATCTATATGTGTGTCTTCATGTGTGTGTATACACATGAACTCAAATTTGTAAATTTTGCAAATACACATGTTCACATCCTCCCGATTTAGGACTATTACTTCTTTCTTCCTGCCTTAATAGGTCTTGATTACCATGCCTAGCTCCTAGAATCCTGGCTTTCAGGAAAATATGGAGGATAATGGAGGCTGAGAAAGTAGCTAATCTTTTCACAGGTACAGGAATAACCATCTTCTCTCCCTGACTCTATCACCTCTAGGCCTTGACTTCTTGGCCTTACTTCTCTAGTAAACCTCTCTGCAACTGCCATCTGCAGCATTTCTTCCATATGGTGATGCTGAGGACCTAAAATCCATATCATTCTATATGACCCGTATTAAGATAGTTGCTTCTGGCCTGACAATTCTTGGGTAAAAATAGGTATATTAAACCCAAAATATGAGGAATATGAGTTGTTCTGTCCGTCTGTCCATTCTTTGCAGTTCAGTGGTTTGACTACTGAGAAGGTAAAGAAATGTAGCCCAGCAGTCTTGTTTTCCTCTGTCTTCCTTGAATCCAAAAGGAATAGAGAGAAACCTGGAAGATAAATGGAGAAGGGAAGAGATGTAGAAAGTAAGAAAAAATGGAGAAACTAGAAAAGTATCAAAGGAAGAAAATGTGGTTGTTAAGCATAAGCAGTAATAATAACTAGCATTTATATAGCTCTTCTGAGTTTGCGGAGGATTTCACATGTTCCCTCCTCTGATGCTCACAGTAGCCCTGCAAGGTGGCTGCTATTATCATCCCCAATGACTTACCTCAGATGATACAACTAGAAAGCACCTATGGCAAGATCTGAATGTATGTCTTCCTGACTCCAGGCCCAGTGCTTTATCCAGTATACCTCCTTATTTTGTCACAAGCAATAAAATTAATGTTGATAGGTTTCTTGTGTGTCAGGAGACACAGTTGATTCTTAAACTAAGATATGAGTAAAACAGGACTTTTCTGTGCCAAACAACATGAAGAGAATTAAAATACAAAAATATAATAGATCTTTGGTCTTTTAGGTGGTAGGCTATTTATTTCACTTCTTATAATAATTCAAAGCTTTTTATGTCTAAATGCTCATTTAAGTACTTTTAAATATGCTTCTAAAAATCCATTATTTTTTTTAAAACTTTAACATTATATTTTTCCCCAATTACATGTTAAAACAATTAAAAAAAATTTTTTTTTAAAGTTTTGAGTTCCAAATTCTATTCTTCCCTCCACTCATCTCTCCCTGAGACGGTAAGAAATCTGATACAGTTTATACATGTGCAATCAAATCCATTACTTTTTTTAAACACTTGATTTAATATTCACATTCTGTTCTACTTTGTAGAATATAACACATTCAGGAAGGCACAAAGGTCACAAGATGACTATAACTCGTCAGAATAGCTGGCTTGGAGATATTCTGGATTGGCAGGATATTGCTTCCTTTGTTCATGAAAACATCGAGACATTTCTTTCTGTAAGTAATTTTGTTTATACTAACATATACATATAAATGAAAAGTGTAAAAACTACCCTTTGACTTGTTTCTGTTTGCAGAGGTTTTTACTCATTGTGTTATACTTGATCTCGGATAGGGCATGCCTTTATTGCTAAGGCACACATTTTTAAAAGCTGTGGAAGTAATTCCTTTGTCACTTTCTCAGCTGGCTGAGCTGATCCCAGAAACGTCATGAGTCATCCTAGCATATGCATCATAGCACTGTTCTTTATAACAACCTAGTTGTTCCCTAGAGATTTGGAGCACTGAAATGTCTCTAAACTGATCAGAATGTACCTGGTAAACACTTGAAGAGCAATCAGATTTTTTTGTAGGTCTAATTGTTTATTCTTTTAGAGGGTCAGTGATGACCCCATTTTAGTGATCAGTTCAGGGAATAGTAGTGCTCATCAAATACATCTCAGGGACCCATCTCCCTGTAATGAAATGAATCATCAGTACAAAACTACTTAAAGTTTCTGAATTCTGTTTATTTGGTCATTTATTTGACATTCAAAAAAAAAAAGGAATGGCACCTTTTAAAATTTTTTCTAAAAAGATCAGTTCGGCATGGGTGGGTAGGTAGATGGATGATGATGATAATGATGATGTTGTTCTTTAAGCTTTATCCTCAGTCATGTACCATAAGAAAAAAAAGGGAAGAGAAGAACATTAGTCTATTTTGACCCTCAAGGTCAAAATAAGAGATCATAAAATCACAGAGCTAGAGTTGGAAGAGGCCTCCTAGGTCACCTTATCTAATCTCCTCATTTTACAGATAAGGAAACTGAGACCTAGGGAGGGTAAGTGATTTGCCCAAGGTCACAAATTTGGTGAATATCAGATAGGAATTGTATTTGTTTTTCTTTTTCATTTTTTTAAATTCTCAACTTTACAAATACCAAATAAAATTAGTATTTCTGAAGAACAGGAAAAGAGGATTGCATATGGAACTAGACATTTATTAAGTATAGATTGCTTGTGTTTTTATGTAAGTACATATTTGCAGGTCTCAAAGTGCTATATAAATGCTATATAATAAATGCAACATATAACTTTCAAAGCCGTCCTGCATATCTTTGATTCTGTTTGTTCTTTTTTAGAACAAAACTTTTTTAGAGTGAACCCTGTCCCCAGTTCTCTTCTTATTCATCTTTACCCCAAAAAATTGTGAGGAGGAAGGAAAAAACCCTTGTAACAAATATGCATAGTCAAGCAAATCAGATTCCACATTGGGAATGTATTCAGAAATGTATTCAGAAACAAGATTTGCAACTAGGTCCTCGGACTTGAGATGCAGCACTTTTCCTCTTACCATGCTACCCTCCATCAAGGCGGACCATGAAGGGATTTTACCTTTCAGGAAGGAAAGATAGTTTAGGACAGAGGAAGATAAGTTCTAATAAAAATGATGAACACACCAGCAATACCACTGCTAGGCCAGTACTCCAAAGAGAGAAAAGATCCATAGGTACAAAAATTATTTATGGTAGCTCTGTTTGTTATAGCAAAGAACTGGAAGCTAAAGGGATACCCATTTGTTGGAGAATGACTGAGCAAATTATGATATATAATGTTATCACCCTGTAAGAAATGATGAAAAGGACTTTTTTCAGAGAAACCTGGAAAGAATTGTGTGAATTGATAAAAAATGAAGTAAACAGAACCCGGACAGTAATTTATACAGTAATGACAATATTGTAGAGAAACAAGTCTTTGAAACACTTAAGAAATTTGATGAATGAAATGATCAACCATGACTCCAGCGATGAAGCATGAACCAGCCCCCTTACAGGGAAGTGACAGTCTTAAGGTGCAGAATAAGACACATCTTTAGACATAATGAATATGTGGATTTATTTTGCTTGACTATTCATAATTGTTACAAGGGTTTTTTGTTTTTTACCTTCCTCATTATTGTCAAAAAAGAGAAGGAAATATAGAAGGAAGCAGACAAGCAGGACAGTTTTGAAAATAAAACATTGAATTTATTATATACTTAAAAGAGAAAAAGCAAACTGCACAGAATAGAGATTCAAAATTCCTTGTACACTCTTCATTATTTGCCCTACTTCATATGTGGAAACACTCATTTGGTATTTGTTAAGTTTATAACAATTTAAGAAAGAAAAGGCATAGTTTTCCAGTGTGAGCAAAAGTAAAATGTAATTAAATTGCAGTTGTTTATAATTAAGTACTCCAAGAGTACCCAAGTATAATTTCAGTTCCTCTAATTCTTGCTCTTAAGGATGTTGGCTTTGTCTCTTAGAAAGTTCTGTTGTAATCATACTGTTTTTAAATATTTTGATATGTATTTTAAATTTAAAACAATGTCATTTTGATAGAAAATATTGGATCTTGAGGTTTGTCTTTGAAGTTTTCAGTTATCAATTCTGAAAAAATAACCTTGTGGCTTGGTTATGGTACGCTAATAAAACACCACCACCATCTGGTGGCCCTGCGCTTAGTTGCAGAGATAATACCAAAGGCGGAACTAAGCCACTTTCTTTTTTCTTTGAATATAATTTTTGTCTTCACATCCAACAGTTAGGGTTAAACTCTCTTGTCAACAAGCAATATGACAAATATATGCATTTTACAGACAGAGTAATTGAGGTACCTATAGAAAGTAAGTAATTAAATTGTCAATCAAAGCCACTCAGTGGGTAAAAGAATCAAGCCCTAGCTGGGTTGATTTCCTTAATACTTAATAGTTACATAATTCCCATAAGGATACAGTTTCTCATTTATGCTGGTTCTAGACAATGACTCTTGCCAAAGTGTTTAAATTCTCATTGAAAGGAGAAGAGGAGAGACCAAGGTGCCTTTGAAGTCCTGTTTTTAGAGATTTCCAGAAGGACTGGTTGAATTTATTACTCAGACATAGGCAAATGGAAACAGCATTCATTGTTGATATGGAAGAAAACTATTTCTAACAAACTGAATATTGCTCAAGGAAGTTCATATTTACAAAAAACTAAACCCATCATTTTCCAAGGAAGGCCTGCCTTTTTTTAATTGTCATCTATGATGTCTATTAAGACAGATTGTTTAAACCAGACACTTCTCACCCTCTCTCCTTAGATACACATACATCCTTATGTTAATGGGGACTGTTACAGGGTGTCTCATAAGTCTTAGTGCAATTTTAAGACATTAAAGCTTGAAAGACGAAAGACAAAAGCCATTAAGACTTTTGGGACATCCTGTATTATGCCCCCTGAGTCACTCTTTCAGTTAGCCACATACAACAGATATTTACTTCCTTTCCTTATCCTTTCCTGTAGCTCAAATGCTACTCAATTTATTACTGTAGCACTCTCCATGTAGGACATGATTTCATCCTGTAGTATATAAGGATATACCTGTTTGTATTAGGTTCCAGTAATAGGAGACTATTTATTTTTGAGGTAGCTTTAAAACTCTACATTTTACAAAGAAGTTAATTTGTCTTTTAAAAGTAATCTCAGGGGCAGCTAGGTGGTACAGTGGATAGAGCACCAGCCCTAAAGTCAGGAGGACCTGAGTTCAAATCCGGCCTCAGACCAAACATTTGACACTTACTAGCTGTGTGACTCTGGGCAAATCACTTAACCCCAACTGACAAAAAAATTAAAAAATAAAAAGTAATCTCAAGTACAGTCTTGAGGCTGTACTTTTTAACTTAGTTTTCCTTAAAATCAGCCCCAAATTTGGAGTTTTCAGAACAGAGCAAATGCTTCCAGTGAGTAGGAGTCTCAGAGAATTGACCAGAGCAGTGGCATAGACAATTATGTGTCAGAGGCAGAATTTGAACCCAGGTCTTTCTGGCTCTAAGGCGAGCCTGCACAGCATGTGGCCTGCCAAAGTGACCCATGGATGATATGTTGTGCAGGCCTGCTTTATGCAAATCCCTCAGCAAAACTGACTATGCGATTTTCCATTAAGGCAGGCACGCACAACATATTGCCTATGGGCTGCTTGCAGCCTGCCAAAGGATTTTGGGTGGCCCAAGAAAAATATAGAAGATGTAAAACAAGCCTGCTCACCCTACAGCCCACAGGCCGTATGTTTTGCAGGCCTGCTGCAAGGCTGCTGCAAGGTATCCCGAAGGAAAGAGAAATCATACTACTGCTGTCACCTTTGCCATCACCTCCCCTCAGACCCATTGGGTGGGAGATAACCCAGGACCTTGTGCCCAAGAGCCCAGGGAATAGTGGCTTCCATGTTTCTAGCCTGACTCCTGTAGAACATTGTTCAGGGAAACAACCCTGCATCCGCACTGCTGGCCAACTGCTACCTGTGGCCTCGAGGCCACACTTGAGGACCTCGAGGCCACAGGTTCTCCTCTCCTCTCCTATCCCCTCTTAGTCCCACTTCAAGTTAAGCCTTTTATACAAAAGAATAACCCTTTTGACTATACAGCGTGGTGTTTATAACTTTAGGTGCTGCAACCCCTAACTTCTTAGCAACCACTGCTCCTGAAGATCCAGAAGAAACGGTTATTACCACCAGAGTCCTTGGAATTGTCAAATGCTTCACCATCAAAAACAAATATGGTTTATCAGTGACTAAAAATGACTCCTTCCCTACCTCTCATCCATCTCTGTTTAACCTGTCTTGTGCACTTAATGGCATTCTAAATTTGATAGAGCTTTTGTGTGTTTATACCCTTACTAAACTGTAAAATTCTTGAGATCAAAAACTTTTTTTTCATCTTTGTATCATCATTACCTGGCATAGTTGCATTACATGTAACAGTTACTTAGACAGATGTTTTTCTGAATTGAATAGAAAAATCTTTCATCTTACCTCTCTGTTCCCTCACCATCAAGAAGCCCTCTTCTGTAGAATAGGATTTTTGTCCTCTCTGCATTCAATTTTAACATTTTACAGCCAGCCTCACAGTGTCTAATAGTTCTTCAATCTGAGTTATTTTTAGAGATTATCCTTTAAAGAGCTGAACCTTTCCCTTTTGAACAATATAAACATAACACAGCAGAAAAAATTTTAGACATTTCTGGAATGGTATGGTTTTCTCATATGAAGAAAACACTTTTTTGTGTCTTTTTGGCTATTTGATAGAAGGATGCTTTCATTAACCTTTTAAAATTGATTAATTATGTTACCTGCAACTGATAAGTTTGATCAGTTTGGTAGCCATGACTTGTTTTCTTTACGCAGATATGTGGCTAAGACCCAGAAGCATTGTTTTCACCACATATGCTTTTTGGCACTGTCATAACTTGCCATAGATATATAGAGATATATAGATATATATAGATACAGATAAATATATATATATATGTAGTTATAGATAAATAACATCTATATGAAATTTCACTGTAAAAAGCATAAGTATTTTAAGATAAATCTAAGATTTTACATAGTTTCTATATAAAGTCATACAGTATAAAATTTTTAGTGGTGTAGTTGTAGACAAGGTTAAGAAACAAATGTTTTATCTTTTTTCTTCTAGGAGTCTTTTACTCATTAGGAGCTTTGGAAAACACCTGTACATTTTTCAAACCTTTCAAGTCTTTGATATTCCACAAACTGATCTGCATGCTGTGAAACTTTTTTTTTAAGGTGTTATTTTCTTCAGTATTTTTTTGAGTCTCCTTTAGCAAGCTATGCTTTTCATGATTTTCTTGCATCACTCTCATTTCTCTTCCCAGTTTTTCCTCTATTTCTCTTACTTGCTTCTCAAAATCCCTTTTAAGCTCTTCTAAGGCCTGGGACTGATTCATATTTTTCTTGGAGGCTTTGAATGTAGGAGCTTTGACTTTGTTTGCTGCTTCTGGTTGTATGTTTTGATTTTCTTTGTCACCAAAGTAAGATAATATAGTCTGACCCTTTTTGCGCTGCTTGCTCATGATCCCAACTAATTACTTGAGTTTTAAACTCTTTGTTAAGGTAAGAGTCTGCTTCCAGTGTGGAGAATGTACTGTTCCAAGCTTCGGGAGTTTGTACAGCTGTTTTCAGAGATACTTCTAGGGACCTGAAAATTTTGAGTTCTTCCAAGGTGGTATGATAAGGGGTGAGGTGTTTCCTGTCCACCACCACAACAAGCTCCAACCACTTCTCACCCCAGGACCGCCCCTCAGAACTGTGACCCAGATCCAAGCACGGGCAAAACAAGAGATTCCTGCCTCAGCCCTGGCAAAGAGATCCCTGAAATCCCTCTCTGATCAGCCTCTTGATTCCCCCTCAGTCTGTGGTTCGGAAGCTCAGGAGGCAGCCGCTGCCCTGCGGGCAGCTGAGACCTAGCTTCTTCTCTCACTGCAGTCGCAGACTTTTCCCACTGACCTTCTAAGTTGTCTTTGGCGTTCGTGGGTTGAGAAGTCTGGAAACTGCCACAGCTGCCCACAATTCAGTCCTCTGAGGCCTGCTCCAGGTTTGCTGCAGCCTGCATGCCCATGCTGAACTGCGCTCCTCTTCCCGGCCGGTGCTGTATACCTTTCCAGTCAGCCATCCAGGTTGTCTTGGGCTGGAAATTTGTTTTACTCTGTTTTTTTTGTGGGTTCTGCTGCTTTAGAATTTGTTTAGAGCCATTTTTTATAGGTATTTGGAGGGTTTTGAGGGAGAGCACAAGCAAGTCACTGCTTTCCCTCTGCCATCTTGGCTCCGCCCATGGTGTTAAACTCTTGAGCCTGGCTTTGTGTCCTTTTAAGGCAGTATTCCTTATATACTGTTCTTTCTGTATATTGTTTGGTCCAGGCTATTATGAAACCAATGAAAATCTGTTGGAACAAGTCACTCTGGAATGTTGCAACCTACAGGTTACCTGCCAGTAGGTTCTAGAAATCTCTTTAATAAACCAATCGAAGAGTATTCATTTCCCTTGTTCAGTGCTTTCATTTTTTATCATAAGCTCTCCCTTTTTTGTGCTCTTTCAATTGTTCTGGTTGTAGCAGAGAGAGTGCTGATGGTATTTAATATTGTTCTTTAACACATTTTAAATTTTAGGTGGTGAATACTCAAAACCAAGATCCTGATTCTGGGAAGCTGATATCCAGAGATTTGTTTTTAAGTTTTAATTTTTAATTTCCTTCTGACCATTAATGCCAGCAAGTAGTGATATTGGTTCCTGTAGGACGTTTTATTGCTTTGGTTGTTGTCAGTGTTCGGTTGTTTCAGTCATGCCTGACTCTTCATGACCCCATCTGGAGTTTTCTTGGCAAAGATACTGGAATGGTTTGCCATTTCTTTCTCCTGCTTACAGATGAGGAAGTTGAAGCAAACAGTAGTAAGTGACTTGCCCAGGGTCACACAGCTAGTAAGTGTCTGAGGCCAGATTTGAACTCAGGTCTTCCTGACTCCAGGCCCAGAGCTCTATCCACTGCTGTACCTTGTTGCCCATTTTTGCTTTGGTATATATATGGCATACACTTCTTTGTGTATGATAATGCCTTTGTGACATAAATAAACATACTGATTCACATGGTAATGAATTGATTTTATAAAGGGTTTACCTATTTGCTAAAATTTCTCTGAAAGAATGATTTCTCCTTATTGGTTAATTTCTGTTTAACTCTGGGGTTAATAAATTAAGGATGATCTTGAAATTATGATTTAAAAGTGGTTTTTGGGCGCTAATTTCTGCATGGTATGAAGCTCTTGATTGACAGCATTCCTTATATGTTGCTTTTTTCTGTACATTATTTGGCAGGCTATGCTAAAAGCAATGAAAACATGCTGGTAAATGCCTTCCCCTCTCAGATTACCTTGCTCTACTATGTATGTATGTATGTATACACATATGTGTGTATGCATGCACTCTGTGTGTATCCGCAGTGCCTGGTACATGGTAAATGCTTAACTAATTAACTTGTTGACCGAATTCAGACGTTTGATTCTCTTCTTTCTAGATCCTGGAATCTCTGTGGATAGTGATGAGTCGCAACGTGAGCCTGCTTTTTACCACAGTTACAACATTACTGACTATTCTTTTCTATAGTGGGACAGCCCTCCTCAATTTTGTACTATCTTTGGTATGTACGTTCCCAATGCCTCCTTTTCAGTCTACACTGTTTTTCTTATGAGCCTTCTTTTTCTTTCCAGACACATCTGTTTATTTTTTAGAAGATACTTTCTTTTCATTTTCTCTACTTCTTCACCTCACTGAAATCTGAAAAGGAAGAGGCCATCAAGTTTAATTTCAATTTTAGTATGAAATATTAAAGTGCAGATTTAACCAAAGGTTTGACATTCAGAATTTCTTTTGAAATCTGTTATCGGGGGGGCAGCTAGGTGGTGTAGTGGATAGAGCACCAGCCCTGAAGTCAGGAGTACCTGAGTTCAAATGCGGCCTCAGACCAAACACTTGACACTTACTAGCTGTGTGACCCTGGGCAAGTCACTTAACCCCAATTGCCTTTAAAAAAAATCTATTATCTGCTATAATTTTTCAGGATATTATCCAAATATTTAGAAATATCTGAATTTTTAAAAAAATGCTATAGAACTAATTAGTGAAACTTATCATTATCATAACCCCCATTTACATGCCCCTATATAGTTTACAAGGAACTTTCTGCATTATGGCTTTGTTGGATTGTACAGATATTAATATCATCAATTTACAAATGGGGAAAAAGGCTCAGAAAGTCTGCATTATCTGCCCATCATCATAGAGCTAAAAAGGGTCAGAACTTTTTGCGACTATGGTCCAGGACTTTAAGCTCTTAAGTCAAGTGAGGTTACCACTATACCTCTCAAACAGCGACTTGATTTAGTAAATATTCATTGAGTACTTGCTGAGTACAGAGATAACCTAGTGTTGTGAGGGATACAGAGCCCTTTCCCTCAAAGCTTATATAATCTATTAAGAATAAAATAAATAGACAAATAAAGGCATAATACAAAGCAGATCATAATGAGTGTCATGGAAGATCTACAAAGTAACATCATTTACAGCTTCAAAGAGAGAAGAAATCCCTTCCGGTTCAGGAAAGGCTTTGTGAAGAAAGGTCAGTTTGGAGCTGGGATTCAAGAATGCTTAGGATTTTGACAGAATGAAGGAACAATATCAGTAAAGGCTGGACAGCACAGGATTTATTCAGAGAATAATGAGTAGGGCAGGTTGGCTGAGACTTTAAAGGAGTAGTAGGAAATAAAACTAGAGCCATATTGTAGAGAACGTTGGATGTCAGGCTGAAGAGTGTTATAGGGTCATAGCTTTAGAGCCAGGAGGGGTCTTAGAGACCAGAGAGTCCAAACCTCTCGTTTTACGGGTAAGGAACTAAAGCCAGTCAAGGGAGTTCCAGTCAAGGGAAGTGGATTAAACTTGCCCAGCATCACACAGGAAGTAAATAGCACATTCTTTGGGTACTGGGGTTTTGAGGCAAGGGAGTAGCAGGAGTGGATCAATCTGGCAGTGGTATTGTAGAGGAGAGAGAAGGACTAGAGGCTGGCTGGAAGGGAGTGCTGTTAGGAGACTTTTGTCCAAATGAGAGGCCCAAATTAGGAGTTTTAGAAGACAAAGGTAAGGTTTACCAGGCACTTTCCTCACAACACTTGTGTGAAGTAGGTAGTATAATTATTATTCCTATTTTGCAGATGGAGGAACTGGTGCTTAGAGAGGCTAAGGGACTTGCCTAAAGTCTATACCTAGTAAGTATCAGAGTTCAGTCTTGAACCTCCATGTTCTGACTCTAGGGCTAGTTTTCTTTCCACTAGTGTCATAGGAACCTAGGGAAGAAAGAATTTAAAGAGTGTATGGTTAGTAGTAGCAAGTACAGCAAAACAAAGTCCTTGAATGTACAGACTAAGGGAAGGAAAATTACTCTGGCACCTGGATACTCCTGTCTCTACTATGTAGGTAGGGCAGTGTTGCAGGGTCTGGTGTGGGGTCATGGAGACAAAGGCATGAGTGGGCAGCTGCTGGTGACAGTTGCTGGCCAAATTAGGAAAGCTTGCTGCTAGTCTAAACCATGGAACAACACAGTGGTCTAGTTAATATCCCCAGGAGTCAGAGAAAAGTAGAGTATTTGAAAAATTCCAAGTGGGTAGGGCCATCTTACTTGAGAATACTCAGAAATGTCCTATTTGAGTGACATCAGAGCCAGAATAAAAAAGATCCATAGCTGGGGTAGTTTATAAGCCTCGATCTGAAAATTGGTCAGTCAGGGTTTAGGGCCTACCCATGAAATTGCCTCAACAAAAAGAGTTTCCTCTGCCTTCCTTTCTCTCTCTCTTTTTTTGTTTTTTTGTTTTATTGAATGGTGAAGGGAGAGTAGTTTCCCAAAATGACCATGATATAAAGACAAAAGGCATCAATTAAAAATATTTTAAAATTTTGGTTATACTATTTGATCTGAAGTCTGTCATCCTTTACTGTTGTCTTCATGTGTATTATTTAAGGGATTGCGTATGTGCTCTTGGTTCTACTTTCTTCATTCTGCATCGTTTATGTAGGTCTTCCCAATGTGTCTCTAAGTTCCTCATACTTAGTGTTTTTTAAGGCACAATTATCCCCTGTTACATTCATGATTCATATACCACCATTTCAGCCATTCGCTAATCAGTAGACATACCACTTTGTTTCCAGTTTTTTGTCACTACAAGAAGTACTGCTGTGAATATTTGAGATATGTGAGACCTTTTCTTTTTTGATTGACCTTGGGAAGTAATACCTAGTAGTGGAATCACTTGATCAAACAATAGAAAGAGTTTAGTAACTTTCCTTATATGATTCTAAATAGTGTTTTAGAGTAATTAGACCAGCTTCAGCAACAATGTGTTATTGTGCCTCTCTTCTACAGCCCCTCCAAAATCAACAATTTCCATCTTTGCCAATTTGATGGGTGTGTGATATGATGTCCATAATTGTCTTAATTTCACAGAATCATAAAATTTGAGATTTGGAAAGCACTTTGTATTTTTTTTCTTCAATAGCTCTGAAAGAAAGGATGAAGGAGTTCATTAGAATGGTTCAAAAATCTTTTGAAGCATATAATTTTAAATGGCTATTACATCATAGACATTTCCTGACTCTCTTAGGTAGTGTGTTTATTTTCATGTTATTATTTTCATAGCGTCTTCATAAACTCTGATTTGATTTACAGGTGATTTTCTTGACCACACTGTTTTACTTATTAAGTTCCAGTGATGAATATTATAAACCAGTGAAGTGGGTAATTAGTCTGACACCACTGTCTCAGCCAGGCCCTTCATCTAACATAGTTGGTCAATCTGTGGAAGAAGCCATAAGGTAGGAAAGCATTATCTGCTTTTCTCATCACATTCAAAAACTATTTAATCATTTGAAACTAATTTTCTTTTGTTGTCTTGTTAATACTCTCATATTGAGGCCCCCAACAGGCAGTTACATGCTGTATTTATAAAATCATTCATATAACAGTGCAATGAGAAATGCAAACTTTAATAGAAAAAAAAAGTTTGGCACAAATCATTTTCCTCCTAGATCTGGTATTAATTAGTCATGGGATTAACTGCTTCTGCCATGAATACTGAAAAAAATGAGGAGCATTGTATATATTCGAAGAATATTACATTTTTCTAACATTTGTCTAGCGAGAAAATAAAAATACATTTCCAAGAAGCTAATAGCACCCTAATAGGGGGAAACCCATTGTTTAACTTGTCACAAGGTAAGAATTAATTTCACCAAACAATAAGTACCTACCAAGGGCAAGAATATGCCTAGCTTCTTGAGGTGGAAAGACAAAAATGGAAAGCAGTGCCTGCCTTCATGGAACTTAGGTTAGGGGATGTAAACAGTATATCCTTTTCTCTTAAGCTCTCATAGACAAATGAGAGTCTGCCCTGTCTTTAAACAGTTGCTAAAAAGAAAGCACAATAACGTTCTTTAATAACCCATTTCGTGGAACTTGAGACTAGGAATGGACTTCAAGAATCGTTAATACAATATCTCCACTGAGTAGTCATCCATCCTTCCTTAGAAGATCTGTGAAAAAGAGAAATTCATTACTTCCAGTGACAGCCCATCATGCTTTCAAGTAGCCCTAATTTTAAGGAAAAATTTCTTTATATTAAGCTCAAATCTTCCTCTCTGCTGCTTTCACCCTTTTCTCCTCTGTGCCTTCGAAAGCCAACTAAAGCAATTTTAGTTCATCTTCAACTATTTGAAAACTGTCATTAAGACTTTTCTTAAATCTTTTCTTCTCTGATTTTCTTCTCCTTAAGACTTTTGTTCTCCATGATAAAGATCTGCAGTGCCTTCACCCAGTACTCATGCAGCATGGTCTCCTTCACCATCCTGGTTCTCCTCTTTCGGAGGCTCTCCAATTCATAAAACTATTCCTAAAATGGGGTGCCTACAACTAAACACAGTACTTCACTTGTGGTCTGATCAGGGCAGCAAAGAATGAGAGTATCACCACCCTTATTATGGACATGATGCCTTTCTTAATGCATTATCACATTGCTTTAGCATTTTTGGCTGCCATGTTATACTTTTGAGTCATACTGAGCTTGAAGTTTACTGAAATTCTCAGATATTTTTAACATGATTTGTTTGAACTCAACTATTTAAAGAAATTTACATTTATTTCTCTTCAGTTTCATCAGATTCAGCCCTATGTTCTATGCTCTTAATATTTTGGATTCTTATTCTGTCGTACAATTTATTAATTATACCTCCTTATTTTATGTGCTATGCATATTTGATAAATACATCATTAATGCTTATCTAAACCATTGATTTTGAAAAAGTTGATTAGTTCAGAGGCAAGGATGCTTTTTTACAGACTTCCCATTTCACCCATTCATCTCTATTGTTTTTAATCTGGTCATTCAGTCAGCTCTGAACTTACCAACATACTTTTTGTCTCACTTTCACCTCTCCATCTTGTTTACAGGGAAAACACAAAAGACCTTCAGGTAGGAAATAAGTGTGATATAAAAAACAAAGTGTAATTTTAAAAAAAGGTCAATAAAAAATTAATTTGAAAATAATCCATTCTAAAATTTTGCCACTAATAGAAGACAAGCAACCTGGCAAATAGTTTATATGATAGATTCTCGTTTTTAAAAATCAGGACATTTTGTTATTACTCTTACTGTCAGAAATGTCTTCCTAATATCTAAATCACTTTCTGTAGTGTCTTTTTTTTTTTTGTATATATAGAAAGTGAACAGATAGCTCACATCTTCTATATAGTGTTTACTATTGAGTCACCTCTCAGAATTTCCTCAACTTAAATAACCTCGATTGTTTTTATTCCTTCTTAGTTTATTTTTCAGTTCTTTGGTTATCTTTTTTGCTCTCCTTAAGTTCTCTCCACATTTTCCACATCCTTCTTAAGTTATGGGAGCACAGAACTGTACATTGGTATTTGCAGTAAGATTTTGACCCCTTGTTAAACTATCAAGTTTGCTTTTTAAAAAATACAGTAACAAAATGATCAGTTTCTGTTATAACTCAGGTTGTTTTCAGTTATGCCCAGACAAACAATCATCTAGCATTTTTAATATGTTTATTTTTGATCATTTATTCCATTTACGGTAATTTAAATTCATATTTTATTATGCAAGGGAGAGGCAACCTCTTATTATGGTGTCATCTGAGAATGTAATGGTCATGATTTCTGTATCAGTGTCAACAGTAAATAATTTATTGAGTACTTTTGTGCAACATCCACTGTCCTCAAGGAGTAGAGGAAATGAGACATAGGTAGAAAAGAGAAATAACAATATGAGATATACAATACAAAATATCTAATGAATAGTATAGTTAATAAACGCTATTGGAATTCAGAGAAGAGAGACTACTCTGGACTTTAAGCGTAATTAAGAAATGCTTCATGCAGAGACTAGGATTTGTATTAAGCCTTGGAGAAAAGGTAGGGCTTAGATAAGCAAAGATGACAAGAGATCTTTTCAGATTGGAGGAGCTCCATGAGCAAGGCATGGAGGTGTGGGAACGTGTGGCGTAGCTGGGGGGCGGTAAATGGACCAGTTTGCCTAAGTAGCAGTTTCATGTAGGGAAATAGGCCACATTAAAGAGATAGATAGAGGACGTACACATTGTAGAAAGATTAAAATATCAGGTCAAGTGGAGTAGACTGTTCTATCCTGGCTAGGGGGTGAGGAGGTAGGGGTCAGGACTCAAAAGCTTGTATTTGTGTACAATTAAGCTACAGTGGGGTTGAGCACTTAAGTCTGTGCTGGTCATTATGGGGAGTACAGGATGAAGAGACATGGTTCTTGCTCTCAAAGAATTTGCAATTTAGTATGAGAGATAAGATTACACAGTGGTTGTAGTACAGTACCATGTGGAGGCTCATTAATAAAGATAAAAATACAATGCTGTGAAAGAGATGACATTTCCTGGGGTAAATAGAGGTCAGAAAGTCAGAGGTCCTTTCATGAAAGGATGAGTAGGAGTTAGGTGGAGCTGGAGGGTTAAAGCCATTCTTGAAACATTTTGTGAAAGAGGAGGATTTTCAAAGTAACTGCAAGTGTTACGATCTCCCCCTGACTCTGCCCTCTTATTAATTATGATATCCCACAAGAGAAAAGGGAGGATCGGTTGGAAAGAAGTGCAAGGTTACAAAAGTGGTGCATCAAATACAGAAAGAAAAAGGTATCTCATTTCTTCACCAGCCTCTCTGGCAACCCTTAGGACAACCTTACAAGCTCATGACACCTAATTCCCAGACTATGAATAGAACGAAAAAGTCGCACAGTTATCAAACCTATTCAGTAATTGCACATCTCCAGTATCTTTCTGTAACGAGTTTATATGTGACGCAGCAAGCGTTTAGGTGACAGAGACTATATCACAAAAATCTTCGATATGGCACATTTCACATTGTAGTTACCCTGGAATATTTATTAAACAACTAAAGTATATACAGTTACCTCGAATCTCTGCTCAAATAGCTTTACTATATGTTTTGAACTAGTAATTTGACCATGATTTTCTTTTACAATGTATGGGGGAAGACAAGTTGGTGTAAATACTTCTCCCTTGATTGCCTAGTGTCAGGGCTCAGGGTTGACAGAGCCAAGCTTCAGTAGAGCTTTTTTCAATTTTTTGTTTACACTGTTAACTGATCCTTTGCAAATTATCCTTTTATGTTGTTATTCTGCTCAGGTAAATCTTTTAGATGTTGTCACTCTTTCTGTTAATCCTTGCAGATGAAGTTGAAACAAGCCTCTTTAGCCCATATGCTTAAATTTGACACTCTTACCCCCATAGCCAATGTAAGCTACCCAACATAGAAAGATGCTAACCTTAGGGTGATACTTTGCTTCCCTCTGAGTTGATTTTGCACATTTCTATAACACAAAACTTGATGAGCTTCACAAAAAATTTTAGTGAAATGTTTCCTCTATTCATTAAACTATTGTTATGTTATAGAGTTAGGGAAAAAGTATGTTTTAGTGAAGAAATTTCTTGTATATCATTAACAATATCAGTTATTTTTGTACTGTTTTTTTCTTTGTTGCATGAGTTGCCATGGGGGAAAAAAAGAAAAAATTATTACCAGGTGACCACCCTGCTTATTAAGTATCTACCTTTTCGTAATTAGCTTGTTGTCCCTCAAAAAACAAACTTGTTATGAGGGCTAAACTCTGAATCTTTCCAGCCTTTTAAGACCAACCTCAGCTTGTACTCCACTGAAATACATTCTAAGAACTCAGCGTCACATCCTTACTACAGTGAAGTATTGGTGGACAGCTTTTTAGGGTCACTCACTTCCATAATGACTCTGGCAATGTGGGAGGATGCCAAGAATCAGTTTTCAGATCAAGAAATTTGAATTTGCCTTCTGGTACTCCAAATACAAGTAATGTGAGGTCCTTTGACAATGATGAATGAATGGACATTGTCAAAAGAAGTAAATAATATTGGTGTTGATATTCTTGCTATAAACAATACCAGAGCAAGGAAGGACAGCTAAATGGAAGTAGAACTCACAGGTATTTAGTTCTTAGAGAGGCAAAGAAAAGAATTGGTGGACTGAATTTTGTTCAGTGCTCAGAAGCTATAAGAAATATTGCTTCATTAGACATTTGATCATTACATATTATTCTACTAATGATAGGTAGTGATTATGTGAATGGAGTTAAGGGGGCAGATATTTCAAATGCTGTGGAGGTAGTGCAGGAGTTGAGATCTAGGGCAGAAGAAAAGTGGTTAACTTTGGTAAGTAGGACGGACTATCTCTGCCTTCTGTTGTTATTGTTGCTGTTCGTACGTCCTTGTCAAAAGACGACCGTGGCATCAGGAAGTTGATGCCATGACTTGCAAGTAAATTGGATTTAAGTGAGGGAGGGCTATGCAAAGTCAGCAGCCTCACTTTCTTCTCCAGAGCCATATGGGTTCAGTGAGTGGTAAGATATAAATCAAGAAGACCGGAGATGGCCCCAGATGCAATGGGAGCTCTGTCTTCTAGACTCAAAGAGGAAAGAATGGGGGATGATACAGAAGAGTTTTGAGGTTTGAGAAGAGGGTATTCAGTAGATTGTCTTTATTTTCACAAAAATAATAGGTAAGGCTTTCTGTTGAGAGAGAGATGGTATAAAAATGGAGTAGTCAGAGTTAAGATTTGGAGGAGCTGTTTAAGGGAATGTAATAGTTAATTATAAAACATTGTCATGCATCAGTGAGAACCCATTTGAGATTTGGTCACATAAATTTATAATATTTGGCGCCATTACATGACTTCTTCTAGCACCATTTAGCAGCATACAAAGCAGGATAAGAGAAAATCGGTAGAGAGGGTAACTGAGAGTTCCGGGTTAACAAGTTGTTAATGCTAATAGGAGAAGGAGACAAAATATTCAGTCAATCAAGTATATATTAAGAAGCTACTATATGGTAGGCATTTTGCTAGGGATATAAGTACCAAAAAGAAAGAAAGAAAGAAAAGAAACCATCTTTACATACATTGAGCTAACTTCTAATGGAAGAAACAAGTTAGAAATACCCCATTAAACTATATGCTCCTCAAGGGCAAGGATTGCTTTTTGCCTTCCTTTGTACTCCTAGCTATTAGCAGAATACCTGGCATATAGTAGGTGTTTAATAAATGCTTATGGATTGACTACATATAAATAAAAGTAGCATAAATACAAAGTTAATAAATAAAGATGTTGTACACATACAAATAGCTAAGTAAAAGATACCTTGGGAGAAAGGAGCACTAGCAGTTCAAAGGATTGGGAAAAGCTTCATGCAGAAGATGGTGTCAGAGTAACATCTTAAAGGATGAAAGCGACTCTGAGTCAGAGGGAAGGAAGGATTGCATTCCAGGCATGGAGGATACCCAGTACAAAGATGCAGAGTCCAGAGATGGGAGTGTTGTAAGTGACGAATACAGGCCAGCTTGACTGGGTTGCAGACTGAAGTTCTGCCAATGATATCCAGTGAGGTTAGAAAGGTAGATGGGGTAGGTTGGTTGTTTAGTGCTTTGCAAACTAATCAGAAGAGTTTATATTTTAAAGGCAATAGGAAGCCCCTGGAGTTGATTGAGTGGGAGAGTTACATGGTCAGAATTATGCTTGTGGAAAATTACTTTGGCAGAAGACTGTAGAAGACAATAGAGAGACTTGAGCCAAGAGGCTACTGTAATAATCTAGGCCGGAAGGGAGGAGGGCCTGAACCAAGGTGGTAGCTAGTCGTGTGAATAGAGAGAAGGAATTGGATGTGAGAGATGTTGTAAAGGTAGAAATGGCAAGATTTGGCAACTGATGAGATATGTGGAATAAGAGAGAGTGGGGGGTCAAAAATAATGTCAAGTTTATGAGCCTGAGAAACTGGAAGGATATTGGTGCTTTCAAGAGACATAAGGAAGTTTGAAAGAGGGTTTTGGGGAAAGGATGATGAGTTTATATGCCCAAAAGCCTATTTAAACTGTGCATCCCCAGCAGTATCATACTGGGGCTATTCCCCAAAGAGAGCAAATTGAGGAAAAGGACCCATATGCACAAAAATATTTATAGCAGCTGCTATTCTGGTGGCAAAGAATTGGAAACTGAGGGAATGCCCATCAGTTGGGAAAAGGCAGAAGAAGTTGTGGTATATGATTGTGGTAGAATACTACTGTGGTATAAGAAATAATGAAAGGGATGGTTTCAGAAAAACCTGAGAAGACCTTTATAAACTAATGCAAAGTGAAGTGAGCAGAACCAGGAGAACAGTCTACACACTATTAGTAATATTGTAAATATAATCAACTTTGAAAGATTTGGTAACTTATCAACATAATAACCTACCACAGTTTGAGAGGACTCATGATGAAAGAGGTAGAGAACTGATGGATTCAGAGTACAGATTGAAGCATTTTTTTTTTTTTTTGCCTTTTTTGTGGTGAGGGATGTTGTGAGACATGACTAAAATGAAAATTATTTTGCATGACTAAGTATTTGTAATAGGTTTTGTTTTTCTTGCCTTCTCGTTGGGTAGGGAAAGGGAGGGAATTTGGAACTAAAAAAATATTTTTTTTTTGTTTTTTGTTGTTTTTTTTCTTGCTAGGCAGTGGGGTTAAGTGACTTGCCCAGGGTCACACAGCTAGTAAGTGTCAAGTGTCTGAGGCCAGATTTGAACTCAGGTCCTCCTGACTCCAGAGCCAGTACCCTATCCACTGTGCCACCTAGCTGCCCCTAAAAAAAAAGATTTTTTAAAAAGTTGCTGTGCTTTAAAAATAAATAAAAATAACATTCTAAGAAAGATAATGAGTTGTTTTAGACATGTTAAATTCAAGATGTCCCCAGAACATCCCTTTTTGAAATGCCCGATTGACAATTGGACTGAAGCTTCAGGGAGAAACTGAGGCTAGATAAATAGTTCAGGAGTCATCTGCTTGGAGATGATAGTTCAACCCATAGGAGCTGACTAGGTTGCTGAGAGAGAGCATTGAGGGAAAAGAGGACCCAGGACAAGAACTCTGGAATACTTGCATAGGTAGGGTTTCAAGAGTAGGAAGAAACAGTGTATAGTTTACTGGGTTGAGACTGAAGAGAGGAAAGTAAGCCTCTATTATGACAAAGAGGAGGAGAAATGAGAGTATAGGAATGAAGGGACTAGAAATTTTGTTAAGGATGAGGAATAGGTTTAAAAGAAATGAGATACAGGAGAACAGGAGATTATGATCAGAGAGTGCAATTTCAGAGTTCAGGGTCACAGATGAATGGTTAATAAACTGGGAAACCAAAGTATTTTAGGGAATGTTAGTATATATTGAGGACTCCAAATATAACTTTAAGGGGTTGGGGTGGAAAGATACAATGTAAGCCAGATTCTAGACTTGGCAGGGAGGAAGAAGGGAGTGACCTAGAGGCCAATAGGATCCAATAAGGATTCAAACAGGGAGATAAAGACTGATGAATCTCAAAAGAGAAATGATAGTAATAGAAGTAAGAGCTCTGGAAATTGATAGCAAGGAGCATACTATTCTCCCTCTTTTTCCAGTGTGTCAGGTGACAAGAGAGCACATCTTGTGCTTTAGGGGGTAGCCAGAGATGCAGTAGCTTCCAGAGAGAGATTTTTTAGAAGCAAGAGAGAAAGAATACAAAAGGAAGAGAAATGATGAAGAGGAGTTTGTTAATGATAGGATAGGGTCAAGCGATAAGGAAAGGGAGAGAGTGAGAGAGAGAGCACAGGGAGTGGGAGTGGGGGAAGATAATTTTTCCTCTCTGTTAACAAGTATAAAGGACAAAGAATGTGGGAGTTTGCTAGTCATAAGATGAGCCAGAAGACTGAGGATCCCATTCCCCAGCGACCTGTGATGGCAGAGTAGTGAAATGCTGTCCTCTCTCTAAATACAAATGAATGGAGGGTTAGAGGCAACAGGGCATGGGATCCTGCATCTGTTTTGGTAAGCACTTGGTGTTCAGATCATCTAGGACCTAAATGAACTTTTACTCAGTGCCATATTTTGTTTTGTTTTGTTTTGTTTCTTGCCTTATCTCAAAAATAGTGGAAGATGAAAAGAAACTTTTTGTTCCTGCTGGGACCTGGTGTACAACTCTTGGTCCTGGATGGGACTTTGGCAGCAAAAGTCTATATGTGGACACTCAGCATTTATTGAGAGCTGACACATTGTTATTCAATGGTTTGGTGACATAGGGTGAAAAAGATCATGCTTCTCCATGTGGCAGTAGGTTCCTGAGCAACCAAGTGTCCACATGTAGACCCCAAGAAGAAATAGGATTGCAAACTTCTGGGCAGGGGCCTGAGTGTCAACAGTGGCCTCCCCAAGTACCTGGGTGCTTAGTGGTTATGAAGGGGTAATGTACTGGTTTGGGGTTTGTTTGTTTTTTCCTACCTTGTGCCTGCCATTATTATACAAAGAGAAAAAACCATTGAACCAGATAAAATCCAAACTCCTTACCCTGGCAGTCAGAGCCCTTGATAGTCTAACCTTAACCTATATTTCCAGCTTCATTTCCCATTATTCCTTGTTAGGAGTCCTCATGCCTAGCAAAACTGGATCATGCTTGGAACTTTCCTGCCTCCTTGCCTTTGCTCAGTCTGCTTCTGCTAGCTACTGAAAATCAGCTTCAATGACATAATGTCTCTATAAAGCTTTCCATGATCACCTCATCCAGATGTTACCTTTCTCTGTACTGAACACCTATATATTACCTGTAGCTCTCATAAAACGGTTATTTGTTGCTTTGTATTATAATTATATGTGCATGTGTCTTATCTCCCTCACTAGATTGGAAGCTGCCAGGCGGCAAGAGACTATGTCCTTTGCATTTTTGTATTCTGTACAAAACCTTGTATAATTTTTTTCTCAGATGAATGATGTCATTGTGAGAGATTCGTTCAACCAACATTTATTAACACTTACTGTTTGCAGAACACTATGATAAGCTATGGAAGAAATGCAAATTTATATAAAATATAGTCCCTACCCCCATTGACCCTATAGCCCACATACATATAAGAAGTTATAATGCAGGAAGAATGCATTAGAGTATCTAACAGAAGAAAAGTGCTATGTCTAGTTCCCAGAAGAAAAGCATTTCCAGTGGGGAGAATTACAGATGGCTTAACATAGGAGGCAGAATTTGAATTGTACTTTAAAGGATGAGTAGACGTTCAATGGGTGATCTCAGTGAAAAGACTGTGAGTGAAACTTTCATGGAAAAAGGTTCCATATGGACCTTAACATAGAGGGTAGGATTCAGATAAATAGAACAGAGGAAATAGGGCACATCACAAACATTAAATATTTAGAGAAACCAGGTTTACTGAATGTCACTGAAATGTATATTCTGTATAAGAATTTTAAAGCAAGATTTTAATTATGTACAGTGCTTTCTGTTTTTTATATTTGTGATAGATATTTGGTCATTTTGGTTACATGAAATAGCATATTTAAGCATCAGCTTGAAAATTTGGAGACCAAAGATTTTCCTACTCACTAAGCTGAAATTTATGATTAATGACAATTACTAAAACTTTGGCTTATTAAAAATATCATATGCTGTGCTAGTAGAAAACCAAGTTTTAATTTTTTTATTATTCTTTAAAATGAAACTCTGTAGTTTTTTTAGTGCAAAATCTCCCAGTTTAAGTTCTCTGGTGGATTTCATGTTTATTGTGTACCTGTGTTTCCAAAGACTTCCCTTCAGGTAAGGAACAAGGGACAAGTAAGCTTTTTAGACAATCTCTTTTCCAATTAATATAGTAATATTATCAATAGCCAAATACCCTAACTTGATAATATAATTATATACACCAAGTATGAAGTTTAACACTGCTAGCCTATAAATCCAAGACATAAATCATGTCAAAGCAAAATCCTCTTATGCTTTGATCAATTAGTTTTAATAAACATTTAAAATATGATCAACTATATTTTCTTAAATTAATGATGCTCATTTATATGAGATACATCTGTGTCATGCCATAGCACTGGAAAATTTGAGGGTCCTGATGATAATTTTAAGATTTTTTTTTTGAGACTGAGTTTGTATAAATCTCAGAATTGTAATTAAAGATCATTTAAGCAGTCCCTAAGACTTTATGATTAATGTTTTCACTAGCTATATAGAAGACATATATTTAGAAAAATTTCAATATCATGAAGATTGAGGATTCCACTGAAGCATCTTCTCTCGTACCATTGAAAACTCTTTTGTGGCCAAGATAGTAAGGAGATCCATTTTCAAGAGAAATCTAATTGTCTTTCATGAAAGTTTGCATGGTGCATCATTTTAAGTTGGGGAAGAGGAACTGTTGAAATAAGACTTTAAACATGTCGTGTGGATAATTACCATTGTAATTTCTCCATTATACCATTTGGCTTTAGAATATAATGTCAGATGTACATAATCAATTAATAATCCTGATGCTTCAGTAAAGTAGAAAATTTGAATTATTTGTAGCCCAATAATAATTTCAGTGAAGTAGATTATTATTGGGAGTTAATTGCATGACCAGACATTGAAAGCTTCCCCATACTTCAAGTTTTCCATTCTGAGTACATAGTTATTTTATATACTCACTAACCTCATTGAATCTTGAATCTTAATTTATTCTAATTTTTTAATTGTTAGTTTGCTGAATGAATAAAGATGAGATTTGATTTTGAGTTCATGAATCTCACTGAGTTAGTGGCATGCACATCTTTCCCTGTGCCATTTTCCTTTCCCCTGGAAGCATGTCATTCTCCTAAATGTTCATACCATACCCTTCTTCCCTGATGTTCTCATTCTGCTTGCTCTGGTGGAGATATTGCACATTACTAAGTTGCATGTTGTCACGGCCTTAGTGCAATTTAGTATGTGTGATATTTTCACATGAGTGCATGCACATGGGTATGGCTGTGGCTTAAAGTTTATCATAGCTTTCGGTTTTTGTTGGGGGAGAAATTTCATTATATGAATCCAATTGAAGCATTGTATAATAGCCTGGTTAATATTTACACTGTACCTTTCAGAGCTTAACAGAAATGTATATTACATAACATAAGTTTTGTTGCTAAAACAACATTTCCACTTGAGAAATTATTGTTTGGGGTTTTTTTTTTCCATTTGTGGGTAACTCAAGAGTGCTCAATTTTTATTATACATTTAGGGTAGTTATCCAGGAAATAAGATTTTTTGCTTTCTGTTTAGAACAAATTAAAATTTCATTAAAAAAAACTCAAGAAATTTAGTATCTACTGAGTAAAGTTTGCATAAATTGAAATGTAAACAGCAGGTTTAAAGCAGCAAGGAAATAGATGCCAATTCATTGGAACAAGTACCTCTTCTAGCAGTGACAGAATAGTACAAATATCTTACCAATGTAGGAAAATTAATGAAATGAAATTATTTTAAAATAATCAAATTAGTAAACATAATAGGTTTTTAACCACTTGATTAAAGATGGTGCTAAAAGAATTTAAATAGACTATCAAAATATAAGAAAATGTTAATATATTTTCTAAAGAAAATAAATTTGTCTTCCGTCTCATTACTCAATATTCTTGAGTTCCATCATCCCATTAATGTGGGTAGTCCCTCCAACAATTTAAATCACAACCTATCTATATTGTATTGTGCATTTCTTTTACATGCTCTCCCTTAAATCTACTGTAGATGGTCTGCCTAGTGTGCTAGGAACCTTCCTTTAGGTTTTTTAGCATTCTGTGAGTATATGTGCAGTATTTGGCTTTTCCATGTATTATCTCTCAGCCTATACTATTTGACCAGTCTTTTCTGACAATCCATTTCCTGAAAAATGTTTTTTATACACATTCCTAGGAAGTCATCATTGCAAATATGCCACAGCAGGAAGGCATAACTAGGAACAATGGAATATCATGGTAAAATTGACTTCAGTTTAACATACATATGGTAAAACTTTCTAAAAAAAACTATCTACAGATGAAATGGGTACTTCATGAAGTAGTAGGTTTCCTATTACAAGGAGACAGATTTTGATTCAGTATAAGGAAGAATTTTCCAGCTATCAGAGAATATCCCACCTTCTGCTGGAAGCCTTTCCTGGTATGTCCTTCTTCATCCCCATAGGTGCTAGTGCCTTCCCCTCTGAGACTGCCTTCCATCCACTCCATATTTATCTTGCATACCAAATTACTCATATGTGGTCTCCCCCATTAGAACATGCGCGTCTTAAGGGCAAGGACTGTTCTTGTCTTTGTATCCCCAGCACTTAAAACAATGTCTGATACATAATAAGTGCTTAATAAATGCTTTTGTTTGTTTAAGTGTTGGCTATGTGCTGAGCACTGGGAATACATATACAAGCAGAAAGAAAAACAGTCCCTACCCTCAACAGGCTTACATTCTAATGGAGGAAGACAGCAAACAAAAAGGAGCTGAAAAGGAGGGGAGGGGATGTTTTTGAGGTCCAAACGAAGTCTGGAAGTGGGCAGCAATGATTTGTGGATCGTTTTTCAAGGAAATTATAAAGAGAATTAATTCATTGAGTAAGAAGTTGGACTAGATTGCTTCCAAGGATTCTTCCAGTTCTACGGTCCTGTGAATATACATAGCATCATATAGTTCAAATTCGGATTGTTGTATTTTTTTTTACATGGCAGTAATAAAGTCAGTTCATGTTGACTTGTTATTCATAGTTTGTTATTAAGAAAGACCACGACTTTTTAAAATTAAGTGGAACATTTCTCATAAGGGGTTTATAGTCTTAACACAGATTCTTCTAACCTCCACTCCAGCCACTACCACTATCACCCCACCCTGTCCTGCTATCAGTCACAGACCTTTAAGTCAACCGTAGATGAACATTATATATAAAGTCTTGGTGCTGAAAGAGATTAGAGAACATCTAGTTCAGTTCACAGACTGTAAGCTAAGAATGGTTTTTACCTTTTAAAATGAGATACAGCATAAATACCTTATAAAGTATAAATAAAGTATTTTGAAATGTAAAAAGTATTGGTGGGGAGCCAGATTGGCCCAGGGCTGTAGTTTGCTGACTTCTGATCTGGTCTGATCCTCTTTTTCTAATGAAGAAGCTGAGGCCCAGCGAGATGAACTTATTTGCCTAAGGTCACAGTTAGTGGCAAAAGAGATGAACAGACAAAAATCCAGGTCACTTTATAGATCTGCTGTTCTTTTCATTACATGATGGTACTTCCTTTAAATTGTTCCTCATGAGGAAAATATGAGGGACCCATGATCTGTTGTGAAGCTTAATTAAACTTTATACCAAGTTATTCCCCATGATACTTTGAAGGTATTTATCAATGAATGTGGTGGGAGTAAATCTTAATGAAGCAGTTAAGAAGCTGGTGTCCTATATTTGGAGGAGAAGGTTAGGGATTGGTTTGTTTCTTTCCCACTGCCCAGGAATATTAGACAGACTTGTTTTCCCTTCCATTATTACTTCATTTCTCCTGTGTTGATGCCTGTCTTCATTGAAGCTCCTTTTGTTGAAGCGCAGCTGTTGCTCAGGTCACTTTTCTTATTCTGGCCACTGTCACAGGAAAACAATTAACTGTGGCAAGTTCTTATTCCCAGGAAGTGCCCGCTGGGATTTTTTGTTTCATTTAACTCATATTTTTCTTATTTCACTCCCTCAGTATCCTTTGAAGACATTTAAGATCCTAAAGGGACACTTGTTTCTTCTTCTCATGTCTTAGAATGTTAGTACCATATCATCACATAATTCCTACCAATTTCTCAAATACATTGACTTTTCCAGGTTTCTCCTGACTCTGGTGTTTTCATTTCAAAGTTCTCTGGTCATTTTATCAAAATTACTTGAAAGTCCTCTATTCAATTAAAGATAATTTTTTTTTTCTGTAAGGTTATACTCTACATTGTGCAGGGTAAGTTATTCTTGTTTGTAAGCCTATATCATTTGCCTTTGGAATATTGTATTCCTAGATCTCCATTCATTTTTAGTAGAAGCTTACAATTCTTATGTGTTCCTAATTACGATCCCTTGGTGTTTGAAATGCTTTTTTCTGGATGCTGGCAATTTTTTTTTTCCTTTCATGTGGGAGCCTCTGGATTTTGACTGACTTCCCTGGGACTTTTCCTTTTAGAGTTCCTTTCAGATGGTGATTGGTGGAATTTTTCTATCTCTACTTTTTCCTCATATTTTACTCTATCTGAAATGTTTTCATTTATGATCTTGAAAGAAAAGGTTCTGGGAGCAGTTAGATGGCGCGGTGGATAGAGCACTGGCCCTGGAGTCTGGAGGACCTTAGTTCAAATCGGCCTCGGACACTGGACACTTCCTAGCTGTGTGATCCAGAGCAAGTCACTTCCCTGATTGCCTCACCCAAAAAAAAAAAAAGAAAAAAAGAAAAAAGAAAGAAAAGAGAAAAAAAAAAAAGAAAGAAAAGATTCTGTCCCAGGGAGTCATTAGATTTGTTTGGTCTATTCTGGTTATTAGGGAGTCCATTACTGGATTAGGTTTACCATTTTCTCTTTTAAGCTCTTTATTATCTTTCCAGTTCTTCCCTCATTTTTTATCTCTTGCTCCATTTCTTTTAAGTATTTGTGTAATCCTTATAGAGGGGCAGCTAGGTGGCACAGTAGATAGAGTGCTGGGCCTGGAGTCAGAAAGACTTATCTCCTCAGGTTCAAATCTGTCTTCAGACACTTAGCAGCTGTGTGACCCTGGACAAGTTACTTAACCCTATTTGCCTCAGGTCTTCATCTGTAATAAAATGAGCTGGAGAAGGAAATGGCAAACCGCTCTAGTACCTTTGCCAAGAAAACCCCAAATGGAGTCACAAAGAGTGGGACATGACCAAAACAATTGAACAATGAAAATCCATTTTTCCTTTAGTCTCTGTTTTCAGTTGTTATAGTTACTCTTGTGGGGGATTTTTAAATTTGCACTAGTTTTTGACACTGTTGAGTGTTTTCTTTGATTTAATGATCTCTCCAACTTTAGTTCATAAATTGAGGCTTTGTGCCCAAACCAGACTCCACCCCCTGCTGTGTTACAGGATAGGGTTCTTAAAGGCTGTCCCCATTCTAGTCCATCTTCCACTTAGCTACCAAAGTGACCTTCCTAAAGTTTAGATCTGACCATATCACACCTACTCAATAAACTCCAGTGACTCCCTATTACCTTCGGTATAATTGGCATTTAAAGCCCTTCACAATGTGACCTTTTTCTTCCTTTGCAGTCTTACATTTTACTCTTCTACCTGCTCTACAATTCAGCTACATTGGCCTTCTAGCCGTTCCTGCCAAACAGAAATCAATCTCCCAACTCCATGGCTTTTCACTGGCTATACTGCATTCCTAGAATGCTCTTCCTCCTCGCTTGTCCTTCCCATCTTCTCTGGTTTCCTTCAATACTCACCCACCTTTGGCAAGGGGCCTTTCCTGGTCCCTTCTCAAACCTTGTGAGATTAGCTTTCATCTACTCTATATCTTGTACATATTTAGTTGTTTGCATATTATCTCCATATTGAAGTGTGCACTTTCTTTGAGGGGAGTGACTATGTTTTTATCTTTCCTTGTATCCCTAGCACTTAGCAGATTGTCTGGTAAATCGTAAGTGCTTAATAAATGTTTATTGACTGACTGATTTCAGTTAATCTACTAAATTTATGAGATTTTTCCCTTGGCTCTATTCTTTTTTTTTTCCACATGATTTTTATACCTGGTAGACAATTGCTTATTGCTTTGTAGCTTAATTGAGATGAAGAAGTTAGATAATAAAAGGAAGAGATGATTAAGTATCATTCACTTTTTCACTTGCTGTGGGTAACATATTGCAGCTTGGATCCCTTGGGTTCATCTGTGTCATCGGCGTCAAGTTACCCACATAAAAATAATTTATTATAGTTTTGGCAATAAAATATCTGCTGGGATGAAAACAAGGTAAGTGAATTACTTAAGTAAATAAGTAACATATTTACTTAATTGGCGTTTCCTTGTCATTATATCATGGATTATTAGAGCTGAAAGAGACTTTATAACAAAATCATCTAAGACTATAGAACATAGAAAAAAATTTAGAGGAATCTGAATTTTATAAATAAGGAAGCCCAGAGAGCTATGGGAAATGACTTGCCCATGGCTATTTAGCAGGTAATTAATGGTAAAGCTAAAATTAGAAACTATATCTTCTATATTATATCCCTTCACTGATTCTCTAGGTCAACTTTTGATTATCCATGTTCATGTTGAGGCACAAAAATACAAATGGTTCAGTACAAAATAATTCAAAATTCAAAGGTAATTTAATCCAAGTGGTCCTTTTAAGGTAGAAGATTCCAGGGAAGTTGTAAAAATTTAGCCTACCAGTGATCAGAGAGAAGCAGTTACTTAACTGCCAATCCCTGTTGAGTTCTTTCCTTGTTTTTGTTCTTTCATTTCATCCTAAGGATGTGACCTAGTCTGTAAGAAAATATTATATGAAATTAATAATGAACCATAGAGATGCAAAAGGGTAGATCTGTATGTCTGGCATCATCTAAGTTTAAGAAGAACTAACCTCACATATGAGATAAAGAAGCCAAAAAGTAAGACAAAAGACAAATTGCAGCAACAGTCTAATGAACATGAATCTTTGGACTTGAGAAAATGGTATCAATTATTTAGGTAACAATGTGAATTATTAATCTTTGGTACATGAGAAGAGGAATAATTAAGATTTTTAGTTTTGGAATAAGTTGTTTAGAAACTCCATGTCTAGAAAATCTATTTTATTAAATAGATATAAAAGTTCTTTGATTAAAAGGAGTTATTTTATTTTTTGTAGTAACATGGTTTTAATACTCTTTAACAATAAGGGCATTAACCTAAATCGTAACTGAATTTTCCAAGTAACAGCGTGACAGTAATTTTATCTCCTATGTTTTCTTTTTGGTCATTTTAGAGGTGTGTTTGATGCTTCCCTGAAAATGGCTGGGTTCTATGGATTGTATACATGGTTGACTCACACTGTATTTGGAATCAATATTGTCTTCATCCCATCAGGTAACCATCATACCATAAACTCAGTTGTGTTCTTTTTAAAGATATTAAGAGCATTTTATAGAAAATTGACATTTTGGTTAGGGGCATGTGTTATTCCCCAGATTTGGAGTATTACTTTTTCTAATTCTGTCTCAGAAATCTTTGGAGAGTTAGACTTGGTGTATGGTTTGCCATATATTTTAAAACTGTTGTGGTGATTATCTAACGGCAGACATTTTAGTAGCCTTGTGATTATGTCCTACAGAATGTTGTTATTATTATTGCTATTTTCTGGGGGCCGAGATTCGTTATTCCTCTACTGCTACTTGAGCTATCTACACATCTTATCTGAGTTCCAGGTAATTCCTGGGATCATCTAGTACCCTCTTTATAATTGAATTCCTTTCGAGTTCATTCTGTGTGTTACAAAGTTAGAGATGATCTGGCTCAGGCCCCTCATTTTTATAGATGAGGGTACTGAGACTTAGAAGGATGAAGTAACTGTCAAAGGTCACACAGCCTGATAGTGGAAGAACTGAGACCACAACCTTGTTCTTTTGATTTCCCAGTTGAGTTTCTGTCCATTATACCATATTACCCTCACCAGTTTTTTCCTCAGTGTAGAATGGCTTCAATTCTCAAAGATTTTTTTTCTTTTCTATAGACATTTGTCATCCTAAAGGGACCTTACCTAGAGCTACCTTTCACTAATACCTTCTTTCTCCATTCATCCATGCTCTGCAGTGTTTGTGACCCTAACCTCACCCTATTTTAACCAAATGGCACATAGAACTAAGAACTCAACTGCCTCATGAGTCAGTTCCTTCTATTTCCAGACTGCCCTAATGGTTAGGAAATTCTTTTATTAAACCAGAATCTTCCTCTTCCTAACTTCCATTCATTGATTCTGATTATTCCCTCAGAAGCCACATGGTTCAGGGACTCTCTTCTTGAAAACAGTTTTCATGTCTAACTCCCAAGTGTTCTCTTCTGTGTGCTGAACATTCCCTTTTCCTGTGACATGGTTTCAAGTTTTCTCATTATCCTGCTCTGTCTGATCTTTGCCTTCTAACCCTGTAAGAGAGATCCTGACCTAGAAACCTTTTGTTTGGGGCTACCGTTTGGATTCCATTTTATTGTATAGATACAAAAGTTCTTTGTAATTTAAAGGGGTTATTAATTTTATTTTTCATAGTAATCTGATTTTAATACTCTTTACCATTAGTTCAAATCTGGCTTCAGACACTCAACACTTACTAGCTGTGTGACCCTGGGCAAGTCATTTAACCGTATTGCCTAGCCCCCCCCCAAAAAAAACTACTCTTTAACGATAGGGGCATTACCTTAAATTATAATCATATTATGCTAAAAAAGAAATGTTCTTATTCTATGATAAATGTTTAGGAATATTACCATTTCTAGAAATAATTTCCATTACTGAAATAGTAAAAATAGTAAAGATTATGTTCAGAAACACAAAAAAGTACCTGGAGCAGAAATCAAAGGTCACCCTAAGATTATAAACATGAAAAAATAGGTTTAAATCAGGGGATTTTATATAATAGCCTTTTGACAGTCTGGTAAAGCCTGTGTACTGCTTCTGAGTATAATATTTTTAAATGCATGAAACACATAGAACTATATTGAAGTAGTTAAATGGCTCTGTGGATAGAGTATTGGAAGACCAGAGTTCACATCCAGCTTCAGATATTTACTAACTTTGTGACCCTGGACAAGTCCCTTAATCTCTGTTTGCCTTGGAAGCAACTAGGTAGCTCAGTGGGTAGAGCACTGGGCCTGGAGTCAGGAAGACCTGAGTTCAAATCTGGTCTCAGACACTCACTAGTTGCATGACCCTGGTCAAGTCACTTAACCTCTGTTTGCCTAATCCACTGGAGAAGAAAATGGCAAACCATTCCAATATCTTTGCCAGGAGAATTCTGTATGGGATCACGAAGAACTGGACACAACTGAACAACTGAAAAACAATATTGAAGTAGTCTTCAGAATACTTTTTTACAAACAGGTTCATGACTTCAAGGTTTAGAAAGAAAAGAAGCTTAAAGTCTCTAGACATGTTGCGCTTGAGGTATTGGTAGGATATCTAGGTCCAGTTAATCTGAAAGCAGCTAGAAATGTTGACCTGAGGCTCATAAAGAGAGGTCAGGGCTGGAAGGATAGATTTAATATGTAGAAGTAGAAAAGGACCAAAGACAGACCCTTGGGGAACATCCACATCTAGAGATCAGAAAATGGACAAAGACCCCAAAGAAAAGATTAGAGAAGTAGAAGAATCAGTCGATAAGCATTTATTAAGTACTCACTATGTGCTAAGTGTTAGGGATATAAAGATGAAAATAAAACATTCTTCATACCAAGGAACTTAGATTCTACTAAGGAAAATAATCTGTATACATATAATTAAATATAAAGTAAGTTGGGGGTGGGGGGGCAAGTGGGGCATTAGCAGCAAAGGGAACCAAGAAGAGCCTCATGTAGGAGGGGGCACTTGAACTGAGCTTTGAAGGACGCTAGGTATTTTAGGATATGAAAGGAAAGAGTACTGTCCAGACATGAAGGGCAGACTACAAATACATGGGGACATGATACAGCATGTCGTGTGTCAAGTAGGCCAATTTGACCCAAATAGGGTGTGACGGGGAGAAATGTGCAATATTCCTAGAAAAGCCGGAGTCAGATTACAAAAGGCTTACTTTTTTTAAAAAATAAGTTTTTATTGATATCTTTTTTTGACATCACCATAGTTTCCTTCAGTACTCCTCCCTCTTGCCCTCCCAGAGAGCCATCCCTTATTTCAAATAGTATTTTTTAAAAGACAAAAAGAAAAAAAATAAAATAAAAGACAAAAAGAAAAAGGGGGGGGGGGAATCAGCAGAACAGCAACGCATTGGGAAAAGTCTGAGAATAAATACAATGTACAACATTTGGGGACCTCCCAGCTCTACAGAGGGTTAGGGTGGGAATGTCTTCTCAAATCTCTTCTTTAGAGCCAAACTTGTTATTTATAATTTTGCAACATTTATAAAAGGCTTTCATTGCTAAGCAGAGGAGTTTGTATTTTATTCTAGAGATTATAGGGGGCCATTGGAGCTTGTTTGAACATGGGAGTGACATGGCCAAACCTAGGCTTTAGAAATATCACTTCAGTTCAGGAGATTGTATTATAATGGGGAAAGATTTGAGGAAGAGATACCAATTAAGAGGCTGTGGCAGTAGCCTAAGCTAGAGGTGATAAGGGCCTGAACTAGGCTGACAGCCTTGAAAGGAAAGAAAAAGAGACTAATGGCAAGAGAGGTTGTGGATTTGACGAATGAGTGGAGATGTGGCATGAAGGGAGAATTAGGAATCTAGAATGACTCCACAGTTGTGAAATTAGGGAACTAGAAGGATAGTAGTGCTTTTGATATAAATAAAGGTCAGAAGAGACGTGGGTTGGGGGGAGGAAGGCAGATGAGTTTAGTTTGGGGCATATTAAATTTGAAATGCCTATAGGACATCAAATTGGAAATGTCCAGTGGTCAGCTGGTGATGTGAAAGACTAGAGTTCAGGAGAGAGGCTGAGATTATATAAATAGATTTGAGGGTTATCTGGGAGACAGAGCCTTGGGATTACATATGCACATAGGGAGTGGTGGAGCAACCAGATAGGTAGGAAGAGAACCACAGGAGAACCATCTTGAAAACACAAGAAAGAGTATGAGGAGATGAATTGGGAGGAGAGGGTGGTCACTGGGGTCAAGTGCTTCATGCAAAAAAAGTCAAGAAAAATGAAGACTGAGAAGAGGCAACTGATGTCATTGGTCACTTTGGAAAAAGAAGTTTGAGGTGATGAGAGTCATGAAGTCAGAATGTAGATTATAAGGAATTTAGAAAGGAAGTAAGAGGCAGTGAGTGAAGCTGGGTGTTTCTGGTGATTTGGCTGTGAAAAGGAGGGAAAAGAATTATAACATGAGGGGACAGTAGCTTTAAGTAAGAATTTTATAAGGATGGGCTTTTCTGTGTAAGCAACAGTGAAGTTTCCAACAGATAAGGAGAGATTGAAGATTAGAGAGAATAAGAGGTGATAGTTGAGGAAAGGTGGCTACCAAGAGAGGAGCCAGTATGAAGGAAACAGGATCAAGGAGACAGTAACTAGATTCATGGAACCAAACATTTCAAAAACAAAGGTAGTATCTCCTGCTTGGGACTATGGCAGGTTGAGTAGGAACACTACAGGTTAAATGACACATTGGTGTTTAGTTTTCAGGTGTCAGGTGCTTCATCCTTTGTAGCCCAGGTCGACTTCTTGTCTAGTTCAAGCTTTCTTCATTTCCTGAGTCACCTGTATAACTTCACTCAAGTCACATAATGTCACTGACGTTCCATTTTCTTCTTTGTAGAATGAGAAAGTTGGATTAGATGAGCTGTAAATTCCCTTCCACCTCTAAATCCTGTGAACTTTAAGTTCCAGGTTGGCTTAAAGTTTGCACTATAAAAAACCAGCACATTCCACCTTCCCAGTTTTAGAGTGGTACAGGCAATCTTCAGACTGACACAGGGCCCTGGTTCTGCTCCCTTACATCTCCAGGTAAGGTAGCCCATGGGGATCGCCTTCACGAGGAGATACCTGGAGCTTACCACATTCTGAATATATCTTCATCTTTGTCAGAAACAAGTTTTGGGTCACTTGTGAAAGAACGGTGCCAAATACCTTGTTGGCAGCTTCTAGGCCTGGGAAAGAAACTTGGTCATTAGCAGTTTGGCAAGGAAGGTGTTCCTGCTGCTACTGAAAAGTTGTTATTGGCATTTAATTGATTGGCGCCTCTCCTGTTTGTTACAACTCTCACAAGTGCTTCTCTCATTGGGTTCTTTTAAAAGCCTTTTAAGATAGACATGGCAGAGAATGTTGTCCCCATTTCATAGATGAAGAAACTCAGTCCTGGAGAAGTGATATGACTTGCGTGGCAGGGCTGAGACAAAAACATACTTCAAGTGTTCTTTCCACTTCAGCAGGCTCTGTGTGTGGGAATTCTTCAGTAAACACTATTCCAGTGAACTGGAAGTTCACTGAAGCTTGACTTCAGTTAATCAGTTTAACCTTCACTTATTTTTTAAATACATTAATCCAGTACACTACATACCTTGAACATTCCAATGAATTTGGGTTATTTTACTGTATGTGAATTGGGGGGGGGGTTCTATTGCAGAGAATTAACAGTTTTATTTACTATTTTTCTGTAGTATGAAGTTTATTTTCTTTTGACTTTATTAGCATTAGCAGCAATCCTTGGAGCAGTACCATTTCTGGGAACGTATTGGGCAGCAATACCGGCAGTCCTGGACCTGTGGCTTACTCAGGGAGAAGGATGTAAAGCCGTCTTGCTTCTGGTTTTTCATCTCCTACCAACCTACTTTGTAGATACTGCAATCTACTCTGATATATCAGGGTAAGTATTTCACAAAAGGGAAAGCAGTATTAGTTGTAATTATATCAATGTCTTCACATCTTGATAAAAATTCTTTTTACTCCCTTGTGTTTCTGTTACCATTGTAAAATTTTAATGAAAACTGACTTCATAAAATAGGGCTATTTATGTTACTGAAGAAACATATTTGGTGTATAAATAGACTGCAGTGATACTGAATTATGTGCAAAAGTTGACATAAAAAATAACATTCAGGAATGTATGAGGAATCAACAAGCATTTATTAAATGTCTGTTCTGTGCCAAGGATTGTATTAGACATTGAATTGGAAAGTAAAATGAGCCAGTCATGTGCCAAGAGTGAGAGATAACAGACAGATTGGGTGCTGCAGTTACCCTTGAAATGTGAAGACTTCTTATTTGTTGGGGGAATGCAAGAAAGATTCTTTAAAGGAAGATACAGATGTGAATTGGCCAGGTTGAAAAAATGGGGATGAGTTATAATCTGCACCATTGGAGTGAATTACCCACATCAGTGTGATCACAGATCCATTGAAGAGTTAAAGTAAGAAAGTATATAATTGAGTGTCAGAATAAGTGAAAATTGTCGGCAGACTCATGTTTTAGTAGTATTTTCTATGGAGAAAGAAATATTACCAGGTGTATGCGAGAATGAAGAGTCAATATTTTATTTCAGAACCTTTCCATTAAAATAACTTTTTAAAATCAAATATCCACATCTTTACATAATTTTCCTTGTCCCATCTAATAATTTCAGCTGTTTTGTTGTTGTTTAATTTTGGTCCTGACCTGTGAGGAAGTCCAAACATAGGAATTCCATTGACGCAGATCAGCAACTTAACTTGCAGTTTTAGAGTTGCCCAGGGCAGCAGAGGTTAAATGGCCTGCCCATGTCAAAGAAGCAAGCCACAGGCATTCCCTTACTCCGTGGCTAGCCTTTTATTTGTTACATTACTCTATCTCTTGGTTTCAACATAAATATTTAATTCTGACATGTAGCAATTCCATTTCAGCCCATATTCTCTTATAACATTGTACCTTCTGGGGACAAAGAACTGGATTTCTCTTTTAAAAATATTTTTTTTCTATTCTAAAGTGTTTGTAAATGTTAAAGTTTGGGGATTTTTTTTAAGGCAGAAAACTTTAAAAAGTAGTCTATGTCAGAAGCCTATGATAGTTTATAAATTCTGCTAGAAACCTGCTACAACAAAGAAAACATTTCCTATATTAATTGAGCATTAATCAGAGAGGGAAGGTTGATTAGAACCAATGTAATGTTCAAGGAGAAACATCTCTTTGATTATAAAAAGACCACCACATTGTTTTGCTCTTATCTGGAGACTTACACAGCTTCTTGCCTATGTATGTGCACACACAATAGTAACCCTTCTTACATCCAAGGAAAATGAAACAGAGAAAACCACAGGAAGAATCCTTGTCCCCTAAAATAAAGAACAGAAAAAGATGATTATTTAAGAGTGCTCTAAACTGGTTAGGAAAGCTAAAGAGGCAAATCAATGCCTTGACTTCTCTCCGGTAAGTTGGAAATAGACTAGTAAAGACTCTTGCTGCTAAATTGCTCTAAAGAAAAATCAGAGGAGGAGAATAGGTCACAGATTTGCAGCACACGAGGCCTGGGGAATTTTGATATATTGAGCACAAGCAAAAGAAAGTTAGAGGTTTCTCAAAGTACAAAGAACTAGAATTGTAGTAGTGATTGTTTAACAGGTAAAATATACTGGAAAAGGATATTTCATTTTTACCCTGGCATTATATTTCCTCAAACCTTGCTCTTAATTTTGAATCATATTACTTATAATTAGAAAATAATAAATATTTATTCTGTTATTTTAATAAGATGTTTAAAGGAGGATGGTATTTGACTGGCATCATTGGGGAATGAGGCATTTTATGTGTGAATTTTCTATATAATTGAAATATACTCTTTTGACCTTTCTGTCTCAGAGCACTTGAGCTTTGTAGTGGTCATTTACAGCTTTGAAGACTTTTTCATACTTACCTTGAATTTCATTACTTGATTCTGGATGGTTCAAATTGCCAGAAGTCTGATCATCAAAGAAGTGGGAAGTGGGTTTTTTTGTTTGTTTTTTGGAGAGACTGGGCCTGCAATTTCATATTTGTTTATTTATTTATTCATATTTCAATTGCATAAGAAATTGCAAATGAATAAACTCCCTCTAATAATATATCTGCTCTTCAGCTTACAACCTTGAAGACTTGCCTGGATTGTGGGTCATTATTGTGGCTTTTTCCATTAAAATAACGTAATGGAATTGTGTTATACTGACCTGTTAACCCATGCAACTGTATTCTTCAGACACCACTGTTCCACTGGAAACAATGATCCAAATCATAGAAGTTATGTCCTAGGAGTAAATAATCAGTTTCTCTAATACTGATCTTCCCATTCAAACTTATAAAGTTATAATAAAAATCACAGACCTCATGGACATGAAACTTCTGTAAATTAACCTGATTACAGTCAGCTCTCAAATGCATACATGAATCAGTTATGTCATTGACTTGGAAAATTCTCCAACAATGCATATCACAACTCATCCTTGGTTGTCCCATCCTGTGCCAATCTTGCCCATGTCCTCCTATAAATTCACCATGAGTTCCCCACCCCCCACTCCAATCTTATTTCCTTACTTTCTTCTCAAATTTCAATTAACTGCATTAATTGGGGAAGGAGTGGAGAGATAGTGGTGCTGAGGATTAAACATTTCCTATGCTGTTTTTATAATGAATTCATGATTTAAATTTACTCTTAAAATGTATGCTTTTTATATCATTATTTTTGTAGAATAAGATCACATAGCTTGTTTTCAAATTGTCGTGAATTTTTTGTTGTTTTTTTTTTAATGTTTTCTTAAAAAGTAAATTTATATTGAACAACAGTACAATCAGCTGAACTTGCTTAGTAATTATTGACATTTAAATTAATTTCAGTGCATAAACTATAGTGATTTTTCAGGAATTCCCTGTGTGACCTCCTTAGCATTCTTTCTCATTTACTTTTCCCCTTAGGGTTGTAGATAGTTTTTATTTTACTTTTCTGGTTCATTTTTTTTAGACTACCTTGTATAGATCTTAACAGATTTCCCTGTATATATCATACCTGTTAGTCCTAATTACATTATAGCAGTGGTTTTCAAAAATTTTTTTGTTCAAAGCACAGTATTAATTCCCATAGGGATTTTTTTTCCCTTTCTTTGTATCCCTAGTGATTAGTACACTGCTTGGCATATAGTAGGTGTTTAATATGTACTTATTGACTGATCAACTGACCATAGGAATCACAGCACAATATAAAAGAGTCAAGACATTTAAGTATGTATGAGATTGTAAGTATAAGTTCTACACAATTCCAACACGCTTAGCTAAAACTTAATGTACACCATTTGAGAACCACTGCATTATAATATCTACTGTGTAATGCACTCCATTTGGACTTTTATGTTGCTTCCAGTTTTTGTTTTTACAAATAACATTGCTATGAAAATCTTTTTATAGATAGCTCTTTTGTTTTTTATTACACTTTCAGGGTATATTTCTAGCCATGGAACTATTGTGTCAAAGAGTGTAATTTTTTTTTTAATTTTTTTTTTAATTTTCAGTTCCAAATTCTCTCCCTCTCTTTATCCCCTCCCCCACTCATTGAGAAGTCAAGAAATATGATACCCATTATACATGCAAAACATATTTCCACATTAGCCATTTCAAAAAAAAATATGATTAATTTTGTAACTTGTACTATGTATTGTCAGATTTCTCTCCAGAAAGATATTTAAAATGTAGAGTTAGACCAACAATAGATAAATGTACCTGTTCCTCCTCAGCCTTGCTAGCATTGCATTTAGTTACTTTTAATCATGTTTGCTCATTTGATGAGTGATGTGATGCCTCAAAGTAGTTTTCATTTACATCGCTGTTTATTAGGAAAGTTGTGTTTTTTGGGGGTTTTTTTTTGAGTGATTATCAGGATGGTCTGTTTCCTGTTTAAAAAATTCTTTTCATATGCTTTGGCCATTTATTTGACTAGAAATTGCCATTTTGACTTTTTAACAGTTCCTTAGTTTTTAGATGTCAAGTTTTTAAAAGCCATGTTTGCCCAACTGATATATCCTTTCACATGTAATCTGTTTATGTTATTATTCCAGAGGAGGCCATCCTTACTTGACGGGTTTAGCAGTGGCTGGTGGAGCATACTACCTAGGCCTAGAAGGAGCGATCATTGGCCCTATACTTCTCTGCATACTCGTAGTTGCCTCTAATATCTACAGTGCCATGTTACTAAGTCCTACAAACCCCACGCCCACCCCAAGTCAGACACTGGGTCCTCAACAGACACAACAGTAAGTTGAGGTAGAGAAATATCTCTAAACTGAGTGCTAATATTGAAATATAACTGATGTTTTTGCTCTTTTCCATGAGATTTGATTTAGTCAGTCGAACAGCAGATAAAATACTTGAGTGTCTATACTGTATTCAGAGCTGTAGAGAATGTGAAAAAAAAAAATATGTAGCCTAGCCCTGCTTTTGAGAAATTTATAGTCTTGTTCGTCTTGTTCAGTTGAAGCCAAACAACAAATCTGTTGTGAGGCTGTTTTAAAATCCTCTTAAATTTATGTTCTGTTTGTGCATCCTTCATTAAATTATTGAGTGTAGAGATCCCCTGTGAGTTAGAGTTTTAGAGCTGGGTCTACATTAAACTCATAGTTTATAGGCTAAAGGAAAAGAGAAATGAAGTTTTTGTAAAAAGAATAAAAGGAGAGAGAGGTATTCAGGTACAAAAAGCTTTTTTTTAATTCACACCTGGCCCTTTTGTTGCTTTTGCCTCTTGATAACGATAATAAAATGAAATGTGGCTATTCCTTATTTAATAAAATAAAAAGGCACTGCCTTTTTTCCCTTGGTCAAAAAAAGTGAGATCCCAAAAGCACATCTAACACAACATTATCTAAGTTGTAGGTTGAAATTAAAATAATTTTACAAAAGATTTTGACCAGCTTACCCATGTAACCTAACCAGAGAGTTAAAAATTCATTAATTCTGCTATCTAGTTAGGTCCTTGCTTCTCAGGGATTAGGCACTACTCCTACACACACATTTTTTTGTATCTCTGATAAGTACTTTTAATTTGCATAAAAATAAGTGTTATGGGGGGGGGTGGCTGTTACTAGGCTGAATATTCAGCTCCCTGTGATAAATTTGAAGCTAGGAGGTTTTTCAGATTGCTTTCACAGTTTGCTTCAATTTGATTTCAAATTTCTGTATTGGAAAAAGGGTGAAAGGTAGTATAGTATATTGGAATGAGTATTGATGGAAAAATCGTATTGAACTGGTTTTGTCATGGTTCTACCAGGAATGATATTGAGGAAGATGCTTCCCTCCTCCAAATATATTTCCCCTTTAGGAGCTGAACTAAATGAACCCCTTCCAGCTTTAATATTCCACGTTTTATTCACCTATCCTTAGCTATAATTAATATTTCCAAAAAGATTGTCAAATGGCCTAAAATATTGTATATTTTGTATCAACTTCTTCCTACGTCTTTACCTCAAGCAGGATATTTTATGTATCTCTTAGATGGAATACCTGTGAATTCAAAATTACCTATGTTAAATATCGTTAGTATTTTCAAAGGGCATCAAAGGTAAGAGTGCCTGAAAAGTGTTTTTATCTAGAAGTGCCATTAATAAGCAAGTGTTCTGGTATACAAGTAAGTGTTAATTTAAGCTACCCAAAGCTATGGTACCCAAAAAGCCTGATAGAGTTTATAAGTAGATTTGCCTTTAGTTGCAAAAACACAACTCTGTTTAAATATGATTTTTTTCCCTAAAACATGAATAGGTTTTTGTTTTTTTTTCAGAATGTAAAAATATGTAGGGATACAAAATTCACTCAGGAAAGGTTCTTAGGGCCATAAACACAAAATCTCTCAGCACTGTGGTCCTTGAGTCCTAGTATATTCACCCTACCTGAAAATAGGCAAAGAGATGGAGCTATGCTGAGAATGCCTGGCAGGGCATTAGGGACTATTAGACAAGTAGCAGCAAGTGTGCTTTTCCCTCACCAAGAATGTCTGCCAGGGCAAGCTCAGCCTTCCCTAAAGCCAAAAGAAGCCATGTGCATCATAAGCAATTCCACCCCCACCCACCTAACAGTTTCCATTTTAATAGCCTTTGGATATGTTCATTACAGGTATAAAAGGACTATAAATTTTTAATTGATTCATAATCTGTCAGAGATGGAAGAGACATCCAACCCATCTCTGTTGTTTTTTTTTTTAATAGGTGGGGAAACTGGGTCTTTACTGTCTGTTTTGGTTTAGGTAAATATAAGTATAGTAATATAAAAAGGAGTTTCTTTCCCTGCTGTTAGATTTTCTCTTGAAAAATAAACAGTTGGGGCAACTAGATGGCGCAGAGCACCTGCCTGGAGTCAGGAGGACCTGAGTTCACATCTGCCCTCAGACAGTTATTAGCTATGTGACTCTGGGCAAGTCACTTAACCCCAATTGCCTGAAAAAGAAAAAATTAAACAATTTTCCTTGAAGTAAAGACATTTTCTTATGTTACTACTTTCAGAAGAATTTCTGAAGATCCAAAATCATCAGAGTGATACTTGCACCAACTTCTTTAAGAAATTCTCCTTCAGTTGAATTCAGAACAGCAATGGACTTCTTTCCTCCCAGCTGTAATGATCAAGGAAGGTCCAGTGAAGAAGCATTTTGGAAAGACAATGTGTGTACTGGCTTATTGCAAAAAAGAACAGATGCTGCTGGTGGCTTTGTTTATTAACATGCAACTTTACAACAGAGAAACTCATTTGATGACTTATTTTTTAGAAAATGACCTTGAAAGCTTTTAAGTTATACACTGGAGTCATGGCTGTTACCTGCTCGAACAACCAATATGGATGTTTTCCTTTGTGGTAATCAGTTTTGTTCAAATGCCTTTGAAAAGAGCAAAATCATAGCTGTTTTTTCCTGAAGTGTCAAGGGAAATGAAGGATATATGTGCTTACAGTAATTTTAAGAGCTCTAACGTACCTGTTATTAAAAGTGCATATAACATAATTAATTTATTCTGCTTTAAGAAATTTGTTTTAAAATATTTCTATAATAACCACTTTTCCATGAAGAGTGCTTTCAAGAAACTTAAGAGATTTACAGCATTCAACCGTGTGAAGAAGAAGGATGATAATCTTTCCATCTTCTTTCCCTTCCTCTTTACCATTGTTAAAAAACAACAAACTGGTATGAAAACATCTGACTTGGAATTTAAATTTTTACTCCTAGGTGACCCAGAAAGATTTCCCCAAGGATAAAAATGTAGCCACATTCCTGATATTGAAATGAAGTACTTTTTTGGGCTGCTTTTGCTAGACCTGCAATTATTTTTAAAAATACAATGTACAATTATGCATTTTCCCCTATGTTTTAAATGGGAATCTCAAGTATAATAATGGTTTGATTTCTAAATCCAGATTTTCTTCATATTTGAAATTCTGCTCACATCGTTTATTTTATTTATTTATTTTTAATAATAATGCCTTAAGTTTATAACTTTTTAGAGCATTGTTATTACTGTTACTATTTTTCATCCACACAGATTGAGATAAGGTATAGCAGGTATTTATTGTCTCTATTTTACAGATAAGAATATTAAGGGCATGCATCGTTTTATGGCTGGAAGGGATCTCAGTCATCAAATGCTACCCCCTTGTTTTAAAGATGAGAAAACTGAGGCCCAGAATAGTTATTGCCCAGCCTCTCATATGTGGTAAAGCAGTGGTGTTGGCATTGGAATCCAGGTCTTCTGACAGAGAAAACTGATACACTTTCTGCTATAACACACTGACTGCCTAGTGAATGCTTCAGAATATATAATTTAATCAATATGGATACTTCCTGCCAATTTATAACACTTCCACATCTTAGTCTTTATTAAAAGAGTCTCATAAGGTGTTATGGCCATAAAACTTTAATTAACTAGTAGCCAGCTTCCGGGTGATGATGAGCCTCTCTGAATTTAGTTGAGCTTGTCTTTGGTTGGCTAAAACCTTCCAGGGCTTGTACTCCATTTGCATATCTTTTGAGAGTCAGGGTCATCTCCTTACCACAGTGGAGTATAGGAAGAGGATTTCAGAAAACGGACATTTTTATAATATTTTCAGTTGGTTTAAAAAGCCTATGGCGTTTTTGTTTTTCTTCCTTCATGATTTACTCAGTTGGTATCAGCATTAAACCAGATTTTAATAGATGGCCATTCTGTAGTTTCTTCCACAAAACACTAGATCCTTTAAATTTAATTCTCCATCTAGATAATACTCAGTTGAGTGCAAAAATTACAAAAGGTGATCCTACTCTAGTACATCAGTCATGAGGGGTTTGTTTAGACTTCAGGTAAGTTATCAAATAAATGACAGACAAAATAAAAATTGTTCAAAGAAATATTCCATTTGCTGTCTTGAAAGTTGCACAAAACTAGGCTATAGAAAATTTGTTACATTAAGGACTTGTCTAGAGGTCCCCAACTGTAGAATAGCAGGCTGATCTTTCTGACTGCAGTCCCATTTTCTATTTATGCCTCTTCTATTTACAGCCTGTGTGACCTAAGGCAAGTAACATTACCTCTGTGGACCTCCGTTTTTACCTGTAAAGTGAAGTAATCTAATTAATTAGATGATTCCCTAGTTCTCAATTCAATGATTCTTTGCTTTTCAGTTGGTACTATTCTCACCTTAATATGTTGTCCAAAATACGTGTCTCCAATATTCTTATATCAAGGAAAAGAAAACAGGTTTAAAAGTATCGTGAATTTCCTTGTAAAATTTTTAAAAATAAAAATGATGGCATGTTTGGTACTGATAAATCAGAACTCACCAAGAAGCAGTTAAACATGCCTTTATGCTACTGCAGAAAAGAAATTGTTAAATTTTTTAAAATAGCCTGAAGTTACCAATGTGCTCTTTTTCTGAGGTCTATGAATTGGAACTTTTCAGATGTTTACTTGGTACATATAACATACTATGCCAAATGCAGCTCTTGTATTTTTACTTTGAATGTGTGTGTGTGTGTGTTGTGTGTGTAGACAGGGTGCGTGTACGTGTGTATATGTATATACATGCACATACACACACACACACACACACACACACACACACACACACACACACATATCTCTACACTAATGATATGATATAAGAGTAAATTTAAGGGATCTGCCCAAGGTCTTTTCAGTGTCTATCCACCTTTCACCCTTCAGTCTTCATTTACTGAGCTCCAACCTGAGTGCATGGCCTTAGCTCTGCTCTTAGCCTCTAGGCTAAGGAAGATACAAAGATGAATAAGGAAGTAACTGCCCTCAAGGAGTTTCTAATCTTAAAGTGGCCTTTGTTCAAGACAAAATTTTTAATTCTACATAAATAGGGTTCAAATACAAATATTTTGTTCAGTGACTACAGATGATTCTATAATGGTAATTAACACACACGTACATCTATAGAACTACTAGACGGCATACAAAACATTCTTTATTACCACTCTTAAGAATTACTTAATTTCATAACAAGTTGTAAATTGAATAAGAAACACAGATGGCAATAGCTGTCCCCACAACATTGGTTATATTAATTGAGCATTTATTAAGAAGCAGCCTGGCACAGTAAGTAAAAAGCAAGCTTTGAAGCCTGGAAGACCTGGGCTCATGTTCTACCTTTGGCATTATACCTGTAAGGACCCTGAGCAAATCACTTAACCTTAGTGTTCTTCACAACTTGATGAGACCATAAATTACAATGAACATATCAGCCTGACTTGATAGAGGTAGTTTCCTTACCTGGAAGATCTCTATACCAGTGAGATCACAGAACCAGTCCCTAATCCTTTTATTGAGTTCTTGCCACATATCTGTAGGCCACTGTACTGAGTGTTGGGCTAGATTCAGAAATGAAAAAACACAGTTCCTACCCTGAAGGAGCTTTGAATCTGGCTAGGGTAAAAGTGTGTACACAAGGAAGTGTAATGTAAGTTCTAACAAGATAAACAGATAGGAAAGTTCTAACAAGATGAGAGATTGGGGAAGAAGATGATGTATAACCTTTGTGTTCACCCCCATATTAAGTAAATGTGGCCCATCTTCTAATATTCAATTGCTATATTATACATTATATAACTATAGTTACTATTTTCACAAGACCTTTATTTGCTTCTATTAAAAATCCCTAAATCATCTTATAGGAGAGTTGAATAATTGTGAGGCATCATTAATCATAGATGGAGTTCCCATCCCAGTTCTTTCATTTGCTTTGCAAGCTTAGGCAAAATTACTTAAACTCTGAGCCTCAAATCCCTCATCTACAAATTAAGGATAGTCCTATCCTGTCTTACAGGATTTTCATGAGGCTCAAATGAAAGACTCTTTGTAAAAGCACTTTATAAGTTGTAAAGCACTGTACAGATATAAGGTAGAATTAGTATTATTTATTATTACTGCTATTATTATTGCTGTGGTTTCACTCACATGGTCATTGTTTCTTGACTATCCAGAAGTACCCAAAATATGTTACCAAGTACCTGTATTCACTGTTATTACCTTTAAAATAATTCCACCTTTCTTACACCAAGCTTCAGAATTACCCACCTAACACTAGCTGTATGACCCTGGGCAAGTCACTTAACCCTGATTGCCTCACCAAAAAGCAAAAAAACAAAACAGAATTACCTACCTGTAAGAAGCATGTTCAGTGCTTAGTTCTTAATATTAGATTGTTTCTTTTTTTCTTTTGGTGAGGCAGTTGGGATTAAGTGACTTGTCCAAAGTAACACAGCTAATGAGTGTTATGATTCTGAGTCCCAGAGTCTCACAGCTAATGAGTGTTATGTGTCTGAGGTGAGATTTGAACTCAGGTCCTCCTAACTCCAGGGCCAGTGCTCTATCCACTACACCATCTAGCTACCACCTTAATATTAGATTCTAACAAAGATGATTCAGATGGCCTTCCACCTCTGATTTTCTGGGCAGGTTACTTTCTCAAGCACCCAAAGTTCTGGCCAGTGCTTTTAAGTTTAGGTAACAGCTAATGAGGAGTAACATTTTAATTTTTTTTAACGTGTCATTATGTATTTAGGTTTAATAATGTTTTATCTTTTGAAGTTAATGATTTGAACATACATTCTATCTAAAACCACTAAGCATCTTCTTTGTTTAGTATACAAAGGTACCTCCCTGAATTCTCCTACAGTCAGACCACATTTGGAGTATTGTATTCAATTCTAGACATCACATTTTAGCTAAAGAGTACCCAGGAGACAGCAGTTAAGATAGTGAGGATGCTTAAAACCAAGCAACAAGGGATAACTAGGGTATTTACAATTTTAAAAAAAATCCTGAAGGGTTGCCGTTTAGAGGAAAGATGAGATGGTCTTTTTGGCCTCAGAGAGGAGAATTAAGACCAATAAGAGGAATCTCTAAGGAGGCAACTTCTTAACCATTAGAACTGCCCAAACATGAAATGGGCTGCCTTATTTAATAGTAGGTTTCCTGTCACTGTAGGTTTTCATGAGAAAGCTGGATGGCATCCTCTTTGGAGCACATTGTCCATTATGACCTCTGAGGCCCCTTCCAACTATTAAGATACCTACTTCCTAGCACATACTAAGCACTTAATAAATGTTTTCTTTACCTAAGTTATTCAAAATAATCAAAACTATTTTAAGCCAAAATACTTCATCTACTTCCTAATGCCTTGTATCTATCTGAAGTAAGTCTTTATCAGGCTTTTGTGAGATATCTACAATGGAAATGTGATTTAGTGAATCCATTACTGTGATATTATGAAATCCTGTAATAAATTTCATAGGTTTTCCTGGTAACAGTAGTTTAAGTTCAGACTTTCATATTGGTTGTTAGATCCTTAAGCTGTTATGAAGAACAATTCCTTTATTATATGCAAGGTATTTCATTGAACTGTGGGATTTTTCAGTAATAATAGTCCTAGCATTGTGATAACTTATCATATCCTTTTTTATACACATTAGTTATCTCATTTGTTCCTCATAACAAGTAAGGCAAGCAGCATTATCTCCATCTGATCTCTCCTTACAGAGTTTGCGACTTGTCTGAGTGCCAGAGCTAGGACCAAAGCCTGCGTCTTTCTTTTGACTCCTTGTCCAGTATTGTTCCCCATTATACTCTTCTGCTGCCTTGTCTAGCAGAGCACTTATTAATCTGTGGACAGCTGACATTCTACCTCTCCCCCTACCACCACCCTGACCTCTGTGCTTTTCTTGCTGGGTTTTTTTTTCTTGAGTAAAATTATCACTGATTGTTTTGGTGAAATGTGATGTCTAAAACACCAAATTTAATGGAATTTTTTCTCATCATAAATTACTAAAGCTGAAGATTGCTTCTGACAGTCAATTTTCATTTTTAAAATGTTTGCATTTTCCTTTTGAAAATGCAACTAAAACATACAGGACATCAATGTGAATTCCTAATGGTAATTTTAAAGTAAGAAACATATTCATAACTCCAGAGGGCATCTAATTATTCAGTTCACACAAGTCTTCCACGTAAGTGATTTTGTCTCTTTGGTCTTTATCTGAATTATCTTCCAAGTTAGGGAGATAACAGATTTTTATTTTAGATGGTGTAGTAAGAAAATGTACTAAGTCTTATTTATTGCTGTTTTGTGAGGGGAAAAATTTAATAGATGTTTGATTGCATGGTTGCATGCCGGTGAAGCTCTCTCTACCAAATTGGAATAAATTTTAAAAGTAAGGAAAAAAGAAAGTTTACAAACAATTTTTAACATGGAATTTTATTTTTAAAATTTGGTTAACTCAGTATACAGCTTTCTTTAGCTATATACTGTATATTCTGTATAGTCCGAACAGAAAACCTGAATCAGATTTAGACATAAGTTTCCACATTTGAAAAAAAATATTTAGAATAGGGACTTTTAACCTGAGGTCCATGGATCTCCATTGATAGATTTCAGGGAGTCCATGAACTTAGGGGGAAAAATTATATCTTTACTTTTACTAACCTCTAAGTGAAATGTAGAATATCTTTTAATTATGAATTTTAAAAAATTATTCTAAGAAGGGGTCCATAGGCTTCATCAGACTGCTAGGGGTCTATGATCCCCTCAAAATGGCTGGGAATTCCTTGTTTGGAAGTATAACTTTACAGATTTTCATAAGTATAAAAGAACCTTATGTATCTTAGAGGAACAAATTCTATTAGAATACTAATAGAATAGTATTTTAGAACTACAGGGAAGGCCATTATGGCATTCTTAAAGATTCTCTTAATGCAACCTCTTTACAGCAGATTAGAAAACAGGCCCACCCATATGAATACTGTCAGTAGTGATGACAGAGAATGTTTCCTGTGCAGTAGTGTGACAGAACCAAACACAATCCTACACCACCAACAACCATAATTGGCAGAATTTCTCTTAACTTTGCCCAGGAGAAAGCTATGCTTAGGGTCACTTGTGTATGGGTGCTACCTATTTTATTTCTGTTTCCAGCTGTCCTTTTTCAGTTTGTTCCTGTTGACATTTTTTAGGAGAAATTTTTCATTTCCTAAATATTTGAACAGTTTTCAGAACTTCAGCCCTTTTTAACAGAATAGGTTTGTGTTCATTGCTTAGGAATAATTCATTTCTATAACCTTTTTATGGTTTACAGAGCATTTTTTATGTACATGGTTTCATTTAAGTCTCATAACAAGCACATGAGTTAGAATGATTCAAGCATGATTTTCTTCATGTTACAGATGAAGAAACAAGGATGGTAAAATAACTTGTCCAAGGTTACTAAACTAATGAATTTAATTGGAACACAAGTGTCTGACTTAATATTTTGACCTACTTACACTGCACCATGATACCTTTCCAGCATACTTTATTCTTTCGTTCAGCTCAAAAAAAAAAGGCCCACAAATGACATGGAATTCAATCTCAAGTGAAGTTAGTTTGTCAGAGATCCCTATTTTTTAGTGACCAAGGATATGTGTGAGTCCCTGTGTCTATTTTGAGCAAATTTGAAGAAATGCTTCTTGTTGTTCATTCCAATGACACCCTTGTATTTCATGTTCACAAATACCATTTGATTTTGAAACCGTGATATGTAGCAGTAACTGCATATGTAACAACTTGAAAATATCATCTCTGAGTCAACATATTTCAAACAAAGAAGACATGGTCTGAAATTAGAAACAAAAGCAGAATGAAGGTAGCAAAAGCACTCTTTTTTGCACAAATGGTATTTCTTAGCTTTCAACTTCTTTTGACAAGGTGCCAGTGTCACTTCTTTGTAAATGAAAATTATATTTTGAAATAAATTTATCAATGTTGAATGTTTAAAATATGATCAATGATTTAAATGAAATCTCATCTGTTTCAAGCGGCCAAAAAAGAGCTCCATTCTAATATAGTTAATGAAGAAAAACTTAAACAATTGCATCCATCTTTCTGTCTTGTTTAGCCCCACGTTGGCTTCTCTTCTTGTCCATCTTCCATGTTCCACCAATACTCTTGCTATAATATTAGTAACTGGAAATGGCTTTTTTTTTTAACATAAGAATCTTTTGGAGGAGGTGGTTATGAGGAGTAAGGAAGTCATGTGGTACAAGGGTTCTGGTGGAGACCATGTGGGGGGGGGGAGCCTTGTGGTGGTAGGGATGGGTTTGGGGTATTTGAAGGGAAGAAACTGATGAGAAGTCGAGTGAAAGCTTTCCATTTAAACATTTCTTGAGTGACTACATGGCTACATATAGCTCCATGCTATAACTAAGTACCTGAGGAGATAAGACGTGTTAACCCTCCCCACCTCCCCCATCCAAAAGCATAGTCTGTTAAAGGAAGACAAGATAAATTTCAAGTCATGATTTCACCAAAGTCTGCTCCCTATATCAGTGAAGACAGTACCTCCTCTACAAATTAATTGCAGCCAAACTATTACCCTGAAGCCAACCCAGTAATGAAGTGAATTAAGGAACCCCTTGATGAAATCTCAGGTTGGTTCCCTAGCTTCATCAGCAGGTAGCAGTTCATGAAGGAACTAAAGAATGGTTAGGATTTCAATTGGTATTAGGGGAGAAGGCATTTCAGGGCAGAAATCTGACAAACCACATTTCCCCAACATGGTAACTATGTTAGGAAGCACCTGTTGCTCAGGTTGCATTTGTATATTGTGCTGCAACGCAGGAGATAAAGGGAGAAAATATAGGGCATGATCTAGGACACTAAATTTAAAATGAAGGCATCTGGCAGTACTAGGTCTTAAACTATACTATGAAGCAATGATAATTAAAACAATTTATACTGACAAAAAAAGAAAAAGTCAAGCAGTGTAACAAATTAGATACACAGCACACCACAGCAAACAAACATGGTAGATAGTGTTTAGTAGACCCAAAAACTTCAACTACTGGGGTAAGGCCTCTTATTGACAAAAACTGCTGGGAACACTGATAAACAGTCTGCCAGAATTAGGTTTATTAGACCAAGATCTCATACCATATACCATAATAATATCTATGGATATGGAGCCTAGATATAAAAGGTCACATCATAATCAAATTAGAGGAAAATTACCTTTGTGAACTGTGGGTAAGGGAAGAGTTCATGATCAGACAAAAGATAGGGTGCAACATAAATGATAAAATGGATAATTTTTATTACATAAACTTGAAACATTTTTGCATAAACAAAATCAATGCATTTGAAATTAGAAAGGAAATAGTTAACTGGGGACAATATTTGTGCCAGGTTTCTCTGATAGAGGTCTGATATTCAACTCTTTCAAATATATAAGAATGGCAGCCATTCCTCAATAGCTAAATAAATGGTCAAAGGCTCTAAACAGGCAATTTGTCAAAAGGAAGAAGTCCAAGCTATCAACAACATGAAAAAAAATGTTTCAAATTACTGTGAATTAGAGAAATACACTTTAAAACAACTCTGAGGTTCTACTTCACAGTCATAAAACTGTCAAAGATGACAGAAAAGGAAAATGAAAGGTGTTGGAAGGATTTGGAAATAGATACAGTGTTCGAGCTATGAATTGGTCCAGCCTTTCTAGAGGGCAATTTAAAACTGTCTCCATCCCCACCCCCTTGTATAACCTATATCCAGTTTCTTACCGTCTCAGGGAGGGGGGAGGTGAAAGAGGGAGGAGAGAAAATTTGTAACTAAAAAAAATTTAATGAATGTTAAAAATCCCTTTAAATTTAATTGGGAAAAAATAAAATATTTAAATTTTAAAAAACAAAACTGCCCCCAAAGTCACTAAATTATGTATACTCCATAACTGCTACTAGGCCTATATCCCAAAGAGATCAGATTAAGAGGAAAAGGACCCATATTTACAAAAATATAGCAGCTCTTTTTGCTATAGTGAAAAACTGGAAATTAAGAGTATGCCCATCAAGTGAAAAATAGCTGGAACATATTGTGGCATATGAATGTAATGGAATATTATAATACTGTAAAAAAGTATAAAAGGAATAGTCTCAGAGAAACCTGGGAAGACATGAATGGATGCAGTGAAGTGAGCAGAACCAGTTGAATAATTTGTACAGTGTCAAACACTAAAGAAAAAAAACTTATAAAGAAAAACTTAAGAACTCTGAAGTAAGCAATGGCCCACCATAGTTCCAAAGACATGATGGAACCCGAGTATAAAATTAGACATACATTTTTGGGGCATAGACAAAAAAAAGGGGGGAAGGTGTATGTATACATACACACATACACATATATACACATATATACATATACATACACATTATACATACATATATGTATATACTGAGTTCAGAGAATGTGGACAAGAAATAGGGATTGACAAAAACCAACACTTTTGAGGAGGGACAGGGTCAAAAGAGAAAATAGAATAAATGGGGGGTAGGATAGTATGAAGGGAAATATACTTAGTTTTTCACAAAAGGACTACTATGGAAGTGTTTTGCATGACTACACATCTATAACCTGTACCAAGATGCTTGCCTTTTCAATGAGGGTGGGTGGGGAGGGAGGAAGGGAGAAAATTTGTAACCCAAAGTTTTAAAAACACATGTTAAAAATAAAAAAATTTAAAAATGGAGCACAGAGATTGTAGTGGTATCCAATAACAGTGCTGGATTTGGAGGCAAGATTTGGTTTCAAATCTTGCCTCTGAAAGTAGTTGAGTAAACCATAGGCTTAACCTTTATGAGCCTCAGTTTTCTTTAAAATGGGGCCGATAATACTTCTGTTACTTACCTCAGAAGGTTATTTTAAGACTCAAATGAAATAATGTATGTGAAATGCTAGATGAATGTCAGCTCTTAGGGCCTTGTAATTTAGAAATGGTCAAAAGCATTAGAATCTCACATTTAGAGCCTCAAAGAAGGGTTAAGATTTGAACAGAATTTGTTCTGCCTCACTATGATTAGCTGTCAGAAAATATTGGTATAGTCAACCAGGGTAGCCCTGCTACTAAATCCTTTATGCCTGCATTACATTTGTGAAACAGATATCCTAAAAAATTAAGTCTTGAACTGATCATTCCCGCATTATTTCCACAGCCTTAAAAAGACAAGTAAAATTCCAGTGTTTATTGAATTGTAACCACTTTCCCCCTCAAACACAAAACAGATCCCTTAGGGACCTACGAGGACCTGACAAGTAAAGGGACCCAGGATACCCCAGGAACACCATGGATATGTTAGCTGACTTGCTGTATCAGATGGCTCTCTTAGAATAAACTTGTGAATACTATACCACACTTAAACACTGTAGAAGAGCAGTATCTGTTTTAGATATATACATCCTTATACAAATTTATATGTAGCTATATTAATAAGTAAGGTATTTTTCCCTTTTTAGGCCCTTTGTGTATTTGAAGATTACTCCCTCTCCCCAGTGGAATCTGAATTAGCATTTCAAATGCAGAAATGGAATGTGGGGAGGAAATGAGACCAGAAGCACCTCTACAAAATCTTTGATTACTCACTTGAGAGAATAAGCCAAGTCAATTCTCCTCGCAATTGATAGATAATTGTCTTGTGTCCCTTAAGTGTTAATCATCCCTTGCTTTTTTGTTTTCACCCCTAAAATCACCAAAGATCTCTTCTTCTTTTCATAATGACATCATAGATATCATAACACCTGGAAGTTCAAATAAGGTCCTATACATCTCCCTTGTAAGTCAGCCTTGAGTAAATCAAGGAATGGTCCAGTCTTATACTCTTATCCCTCTCAAACAACTACTGTGTTCATCAAATATCCCAGTATAGGTCTGAAAGAAGTGGCAGCAAATAACACCTTGCTCCCCACCAGTCACCATCAGGGAACCCTGAAAAGGAAGAAGCATTTCTAATATACATCAGAGATGAGACTTTTCCTACACTAAAAAGAGAAATCTGAGAAGCCATCTTTAAAACCGTCATGTCACCACCCCAATTTAGACATGAATGTGAAGACTATAGCATCCCATTCGCATCTCCATCCTTCCTCTGGCCTTGGTTGGCTGTACATAATATATTTTAATAAAAAAAAATTTAACACATTACTCATGCATAAGTCTTTTGGGTTTCCTTTTTCTCTCCCAAGCATCAACATAGATGACCTCTTCAGAGAAACATTTGCTGCAAATAAAGAAATTAAAGTGGATAAAAGAAACTGATCAAGCGTCTTCATTTCCAGACTCAAACTTAAGGAGTCTTCATTCCAACTGCTGCAACAAACAGCCCTAATTTACTCTCCTTCATAATCTTCCTCACAGATATTCCCTTCTGTCTAGCACAAGCCTTCATCACCTCTCTGGGCAATTGTAGTAGCCTCATAACAGATCTTCTCTTCACTATCTCCCTTTTTCAAACCATCCTTCATATTGCTGAATTAACTATCTTCATACATAAACCTGGTCACTGCTCTGTTCAAGAATTTTTAGTGGCTCCTTGCTTTCTACCAATTAAAGTTCAAATTCTTCTGCCAGATGTTCAAGGCTGTTTTACATCACCCTAAGTCCCTATCTAACCTTGAAGAATCCCAAAGTTTGAGAGTCGGAAAGGACCTAAGTAGCCATGTTATTCAACCCATAGGAACCACACTACTCCACCCTGCTGCTAACTGACTTTCTTTTGACCCTGACTGACCAGGTCCAAAGGACCTCCTTTCCCTATACTTTTGCCTATCTACCTCCAGTAACCCTGACTGGCAACCTAAAACTACTGATAACTAGTCCCACTAGGGAACCTAGCCCTAGAAACATCGTTACTTTTCCTGTTGAACACCATAAGGAAAATAGAACAGCTTTCACATATAATTACAGAGGGCCTTTGCTATTTGGTGAAAAGTTACATCTTAAAAATGGAAATGTGACTCCTTTAGAATTTGAAAACCTTACTTTAAGTCCAATTTCACTGCTACAACAATGACTTCGTTGTGTCACCTTTGCTGTTCTATATTTTCTATTTTAAATGCTTGTCATTTTTAAGAGTTGGCCTTGGTAAAAGAATCCTTTAATGAGTAAAATGGGACCAGCTTCCCACATGCCTCTTTCAATGCTGTTAGAAGCACTTCTGTAGAGTATTTCTTCTGACATACAATTAACAATTGTTCTGAAGAGGGGGAAAATGTGTTCAGTTATTTCTAACTGTTTCAAGCTCTTGAATTCTTGAACACTTATAAACTATATAAAATGAGGGGGCTGGACTAAATCTTTAAGTTTGCTTCTAACTCAAACTCCTGTGACCTCTGCAAGACTTGTTCTCTCTGTGATTCAGGTTCCATGTAAATAGTATCTAGACACTAAGAGCACACCAAAAGAAGATGTTGGGGGAGAAAAAAAGCTAATCTTCTCTATATTTACCTTAATGGACAGAAGCAAGATTCAGTCTAACATCTGAATGGCATAAGGCAGTGGGGAAGAACTTTCTCTCAAAGACTACCAAATCACAATTTATATATCACAGCCCCAAAACAAGTAAATACTTATATGTATGTATCCCTAGAGAGAGGCAGAATGGAGCAGTAAACAGAAATCTGCCCTTGGAGCCAGCATTCTAGCTTCAAATCCTACCTCTGTCACATACTGGCTATGTGACCCTGGAAAGTACCTAATCAATGCTTGTTGACTTCTTAACTTGACTCAGTGTTCTCAAATAAGTTGCAGGGTTGGGGCTTATCTAAATTAGTTCCAGATTTCTTCATTTCCTCATCTGGAAGTACACATGCATGTGTACATGTAAGTATATGTATATGTACGTATGATATTGTGTATATGTGTACACACACATATATATGGGGAGGGAAGGGGGCACACACATGTTCAGATCTATTTATATGTGTATAGGTATATGTATAAACACCATATATACTACACATATACGCATATACATATATACATGTGTGATATATTATCTATAGTGAATCATATATTATGTGTGTTGTATGTTGCTGGGAGTGGAGTATGGGTATGTGGATAGGACCTGGACCTGTCATTGCATTGGTATAGGGAACTTCCAGATAAGGAAATCTGGAACCAATTCCCTCCACATCCATATATCTATATTTATTTGGATAAGAATGTGGGCATATATAAATACATATACACATATTTAAATGATATAGAGATTAGAGATGTTTATATTTATATATAGATGAACATGTGAATATAAATATGTGTGAATATCCCAGAAGGTTGTAGTTTTGTGTGTGTATATATCTATATATGTATGTATGTATATATGTATATCACAGAGCCATAACTTGACATCTAGGGCAAAAAAACTTATCTATTTAAATTACAGATAGATAATAATGTATGTGTGTATGCATATGTTTATGTGTACATATATCTGTGTGTCTCAGAGCTATAACTAGCAAATGTAGCAATTTGGCACCTGGGGCAAACAGCATGCCAGTGGCAAGCACCCCAAAGGTATCTAATCAACTGTGTATTTCCCAATGTGAAAATAATACAAAACATGAAACCAAATTCAACTGAAATAAAAGAAGGATTAGTCACTAAAGCAAGTATACTTACAGCCCTATATATCTTAGTTTAACCATTATAATGGTTGCTGGCTCCAGGGGCCCTAAGTGTCACTCTCTCCCTCTCCAGTAAGCAGCCCCATGCATTTGCAAGTAGGCTCAATTCAGTCCTGGGGTCCTAGTCCCTAAAGAGAAATCGGGCTCCTTTTCTCACACTCTACAATCCGAAGCCTTAGGAAAATTACTTAAAACTTACATTTGGCTGATGTCAGTGATCTTCCCAAAATTGGGGAGTAGAAATATGCTCAGTGTAAATTGAGCAGAGGATAATTGTTTATTACTTCTACACAAAAAAACCCACTAAATACTAAAAACTCATAAGCACACATTGCTAAAAATGCCTTAAAGAAGCAGCAGTGATTATTTATAAACCTTAAAACCATAAAAACACAGTCATTTGTGGGACTACTGAAATAGAACTTGACATTTCACCTCACCTCTGCACAACCCAAATAGTTCCCATTAGGTCCGTATCTTCAGGCAAGCTAAACCAAGGGCTAGGCTCATTCTCATGCCACCTCCTCCAATGTGCACTATAATGGATGTAGAAAGGGTGCCTGCTACAGCGCAACCATCACCAAATGAGGACCCAGGATCTCACAGCCTCTCAAATTCACAAGGCTGCCTTCAAGCCTGGACACATCCATTTTAGAATTACTGTTCAGTTGAGTCAACAAAGTCACAAAAATTACTTGGAGTACTTTTTGTTAACATTCTGAATCCTGGCTTGTCCAGGTCCCAGTGAGGACCCTGTAAACCTGGAGAGAAGAGAATCAGTGAGAAGAGGTTGATTGACTGTGTAACCAAGATCATTGTTAATTTTGAAGTGACCAACATCAGTTGAATGATGAAGTCAGAACCCAGACTGCAAAGATGCTCCATTAATCAGGCAAAGAAACACAGAGGCATCCAAAGGTGTAGGCTTAAGTTTACTTTGCTTCCTTGTTCAAGCTACCATATGGAATCAGTAGAGATGTTGTAGAGATGGATAAGGCTACTTTCACAATAATTATAATGACACTGGGAATAGGTTGTTGTTCAGTCATGTCCAACTCTTCATTACCCCATTTGGGGTTTTCTTGGCAAAGACACTAGAGTGGTTCGCCTTTTCCAGCTCATTTTACAGATAAGGAAACTGAGGCAGACAGGGTTAAGTGACTTGCCCAAAGTCACACAGCTAGTAAGTGTCTGAGGCCATATTTTAATTCATGTATTCCTGACTTCAGGCCCAGAGCTGTAGCCACTGCACCAACTAGTTGAGGATAGGTAGGCTAAAAAAAGACTAAAGGAGGACATAGTTGCTTATTCAAATATTTAAAGTGTTGTTCTTTGGAAGAGGAATTAGACTCATTCTTCTTGAATCCAGAAAAAAGAACTAGGAACAGTTGGTAGAAATTGCAGGGAGATACTCCTCTCTGACTCAAAAGGGAAACAAAAGTCCTAACAATTATAGTTGTCCAAGAATAGTATGGTCTTCCTCATGGAATATTGAATTTCCTATTATAGGAATCTTCAAATGGAATAAGGGATGTTGTAGGCAAGGATGTCATAGGCAAGATTCATATTTTGAGTTTCTGCCTCACTGTCTTTCTGGAGACAGCCAGACCACATTTCTCAAAGAAAACTGTAGCCTTGTTTGCAAGCTGGCCTGTTCTATAAAGGCCTATTTCATCCCTGACTCCTAGTTAGCTGAGTAGAGAGAAATGAGGTAAAAAAAAAAACAACAGTGACTGAAGCAATCACCAGCACCAAAGGAGAGATCCTCTTATGGGGAAAAGGGATGTGGTCCAAGCCATGATTTGAGAGAGGATAAATGAAAGGATATATGAGATCACAGGAAATGCCTAATCTAATGGACAAGCCAAAAGGTAGGAAATAGGGCATAAACCAGTAGTCTAAAGCTGGGGGAGTTAATATGGAATCAGTAGGTGTTGGTGAAATAATGCTTTGTCTGATACAGCCTCCTTCCCCAAGGCAGTGTTCTTTTAACAGGTTTGTGGCTGTAAGCCAGCATGCTTGCCACAACCTTTCCTTGCTCTGCCACATGAGCAATACTGTGAGATCAGACATGATACTTTGGAGCATGTGGTTCACAAAAGGGAGGTAAATGGGGTAGGGGAGCTATGAAGGGTAATGAGAAATATTATGTAAATTTCTGAGAGACCAGTCATTCTGCCTATACCTTCAGGAACCTTGAGCATCTGATTTACTCTCTCCATTTGCTCACCTGTGGTTAGCATATTTTGGACAAATACATATACATATACACATACACACATACATGATATGCATGTACACATGTGTGCACATGTGTGTATATTCTGTATATATGTATGCATATGTATATATATGTATCTACAGATATCGATAGATATATAGATATATATAAACACCTATTCCAGAAGCTCCAAGTAAATGTGGGCTTTGATTAGAAAGAATATCTTGAGAGGACCCATGAAAGTAAAAGTCACATGCAGCAATACATGTGTTGGATTCTTTGGAGTTTCTTGTGCCATTTTGGTGAAGAGATCAACCTCATTCAGGATCACTGGGGTGGTGAGAGAGCCACAATGGAAATGAGTGAAATATTATCTCTGATAAATTGTTAATGGTTGCAGCAAGACTTGGGAACACTGATTCAAGACCTTTATTGTTATAGAGGTTTAGTAGTATGTCATACAGCTTTCAATGTCCCATTAGTTTGTGGTCCAACTGGAGGTGCAGTGTATGAGCTTCAGTGTTTTGTGGAGGCACTTGCAGGGTAGGAAGGAAGGAATGAATGAACATTCATTAAGTGCTTACTCTGCACAAAGTGCTGTGCTAAGTGTTGGGTATACCAAAAGAGAAGCAACACAATGCGTACTGTTAAGGCACTCACATTCTAATAGGGGAAAACAACACATATAGAAGGTTTCAGCTGCAAGTCAGGTGGAAAGGTGTAAGGAGCTGGGAAATGAATGGGAGGTAAGATAGTAAAAGCAACAAGTGCAAACAGCTTTTTTTTTTTTCTGGGAGTTTAGCCATGAAAGGAGGAAAGATATGGGATGGTAGGACACAATGAAGGTTTTTTAAGGATGAGCAACATTTGGTCATGTTTGAAGGCAGCAGAGAAGTCAGTGGACAGGAGAGGCGAGAGAGAGAGAGAGAGAGAGAGAGAGAGAGAGAGAGAGAGAGAGAG